>NC_056739.1:329631401-329731614 GCF_019279795.1 Protopterus annectens | reverse complement strand
CTCCAGATTCTGTTCAGGACAGGTCCTTTCAGTGTTCCTGAAAGATTGCCCGACTGTCCCTCTGTGGAGGCTGTTGGGGGACACTTATTCTTGCAAGATGCCTGTCTAGCCGTCACAAATGACTTTTAGGTACAAACGGTCATATCCAGAGGATATTTCATTCCCTTTTTACAAATTCCAGTAAAACCAAAGAAAATTCTCCCCAATGTTCCACCCAAACATAGGGGCCTAGCAGCTCAAGAAATTGCAAAGTTGCTAGACAGAAGAATCATCCATTAGATCCCACCAGACCAAATAGGATCTGGAGTTTACTTAGGATTCTTTGTTAGTGCTAAAAAAGACGGGACCTGAGACCAGTTTTGGATGTCAGTTATCTGAACCAATTCATGAAGAACTCCAAATTCTGGATGGTCACAGTTAAGTCCATTCTGCAGTTTCTTCAGAAGGAAGACTGGATATGTTCAATCAGTCTTCAGGATGCATACTATCACATCAAAATGTACAGGCTCTGTCAAAGGTATCTGCTCTTCATACTGGAAGCCAGTCATTACCAGTTCAGACCCCTGCCCTTTGGTCTTACCACAGCCCCCAAGCTGTTTACCAAATGCATGGCAGTGGTAACAGCTCACATGAGACTGCTTGGATTCAGTGTTTCCCTATTTACATGACTGGCTCATTACCGCACCAACCAGGCAACTACTAATGAAAGCCAGAGATTGATTATTTCATTTGGCACTCTCTCTGGGAATCACCATCAACATGCACAAATCTCACCTTCAATCAGTTGAAGTAATAGACTTCATAGGGACTCTCTTGGGTATGTCAGTTGTCTAGCTTTTCTGCCTCAGCACAGAATTCTTACATTTAAAATACACATCAAGCAAGTTCTTTCTATTCCAGCGCCCCTGGCAAGGTTGATCCTGAAAGCATTAGGTTCTATGGCTGGCACTAACTTTGATTCCCACTGCCTGCTTACATATGAGAATTATTCAGTGGACTCTAGCTGTGCAGTGGTCCTTTCATCGCTGTCCCTTGAGTCACCCCATAAAATTGTCTTGAGTGTGCAGAAATTTTCTTCTTTGGTGGGCCCACTCCAGGAAGATAGAGCTAGAACCATTTATTCTTCCTCCCCACAGAACCCTATTGACCAAGGACTCCTCCCAGGTGAGGTGGGGGCTGCATTACTCGGGACAGACTGTTCAAGTCACATGGTCAATACAAGCGGCCAATCTGCATATCATTGTACTAGAGATGAGAGCGATGCTTCTAGAGTTGCGGGCCTTTCAGAGCTTTCTTCCTCTAGGGACTATTGCAGTACAAACAGACAACATGTCAGTAGTCTGGTACATCAACAAACGGGGGAACCAGATCCTACCCACTTTATCAAGTAGCAGTGGGTGATCTCTTCCAACTGCTTTCTAGTAGCAACACGCATACCAATGAAGTCCATCATTCTAACAGACAGACTCAGCAGCACCATCGTCATGCTTCATGAGTGGTCTCTCAAATAATTATTGGCAGACATGATCGTCTACAAATGGGGTCAACCATTCTGTGACCTATTTGCATCCCTCTTCAACAAGAAATGCAGCAGGTTCTTTGCCCTAAGCTCTCCTCAGGGACAGTTACCCAGAGATGCTTTAGTCCATGTTTGGCCCTCTGGTCTCCTTTATGCTTGCCATCCCTTGCCTCTCATCCCCAAATTTCTTCTGAAACCACTGGCTTTGATTGGTCAGGCTTGTCAGGTTATTTCTTACCTCTCTGATTCTGAAGGTAAATCTTCCACTTGGCTGTTTTGGGTTCTACCTCTCAAGTAGTTGATGTATTTTCCAGAGCTGTCACCCTTGGCTCTGTCATGAGACGTTACTCTTGGCTTCGTCAACAGTCTTTACTTGGGGGCATTAAAGCCAAGTTGCTGGTTGCTTCTTTGGGTAATACAAATCTTTTTGAGACTGCTGCTGCTATGTTTAAGTCTCTTCAAGAAATAGTTAAGGCTTTGCAGGACCTTAAACATATTCTCTCTGCTGTCCCTAAGTTTCAGAGGAGTTATCCTACTATGTCTGCTTTTGTTCGCAGGCAGCCTCGTCATGCTACTAAAGGCAGGAAGGGTGGTAGGAGAGCTCTTACTGCTAAGTCTTCCCTGCCTGCTTCTCTTTGACATCTTGCCCCTACCCTCACCCCTAGGGCACGTTACTTTACTTTACGTTACATCTCAGTTCCGCATTAAACAGAAGTAGCTCCGTGTTTAGCGATTTTTGATTGGCCCGTATACGGTATACGCAAAAAATCGCAAAACAGAGCTACTTCTATTTAATGCGGTAATTTCCAACCCCCAGATCTCATTTGCTGCAGCTTGCTGAAGCATCGTGATCTCCTGAGCTCTGAGTAGTGAGTGGGTTATCTGCTTTTAAGCAGCTTTTTTTCTAAAATGTTTGAGTGTAAGTGTTTAGTGTAGGTTCACTCTCATTCTCCCCTCACTGGTGCGTCGTGTAATAGAACCTTTATTGTAGTTTTAGAGTTATTTTATTAGTATGCATTGCTTCCCTTCCCCCTCAGTGTTCTGTGTGACTTGAGTGTGTGGTGAGTAGTCTGATTGGGAAAACAGATAATGTGAGAGTGTTCGATCTCGCCGTTTAATGTCCTTCATGGATGCATCTGCAGTCATAACAACTGGGTTGTCCTGTCGTCAGGCAGCCCTGCAGTCGGCCGGATTCCAAAGTCCGGGTCCGGCTTCGGCTGATGTCGCACTCCACCCGACGTCATCTCTGTTGGTCTTCGGGTATAAAAGCATCAGCCGACGCCATTTTCCTCAGTCTTTCTTGCCGCGTGGCGCCCGTAGCAGAAGCTGTTCGCAAGTGCCGGTCGGTCGGATCCAGAGATTACTTCTACCGAATACTACTTCGAAGACTTCTAAAGCTAAGTACCCCGTTGGGGACTCTTTCTTGCCTCAGCCGATGTCAGAAAAGGTTAACAATTGTTTAACCTGTGGGAAACAAATACCTCATAAAGATTTCCACTCTTACTGTCTGCCTTGTTTAGGCCCAGCCCACGACGTAGCAGCCTGTTCGGCCTGTGCTTCTTTCAACCAACGAACGCTTAGGCGTCGGTCGGAGTTTGCAGAACAGTTTTTCGGTTCTGATTTTGCGTACATTATGCCGTCGGATCCTCCGACTACCCAATCTACCAAAAAACGCAAAGATAAAGACCGACACTCGCGGTCCGCGGTTTCTGCCGAAACCATGGTTAAGCAAATCATGAAAGTGTCTCGGTTTCGCCGAAACCGAAAACTGATCAAAGTACAGCTGAACCTATTCCTACAACTGAGGCCCCTGCTACAACTCTTGAATCGACCTCAGAAATTTTACCCACTACGGTGGTTGACTTATCAGACACCATCCCCTTGGATGTCTCTACCCCAGCACGTGGTGCTGCTAGGCCTCCAGCAGCCATGTCCATTAAGGCCTTCGCCAGGGCTAAAGCAGCCAAGACTACTAAAACAGTGCCTGTTAACCCCCCCACATCCAGGCCCTCTTCTAGTTCTCAAATGCTTACTTTGGCAGAAGATTTAATTTCTTTAATTAGAGGATCTCAATCTCACCCAGACAGGGCCTCTCAGCCCCCAGAGAAGAGACCTAGGGCAGAGCCCCCTGAGCCAGTGTCTTCTGATGATTCTGCTGATGAATCAGACATAACTGACCAGCCAGAGGCTCCCTTCTCCAATTTTGAAGATTCTGATACTGAAGAATCCATTCCAGCTGCTTCCCCACCAGAAGAATTCTCCTTTGGGAAACCTTGCATGCCATGCGAGAACAGTTCCAATGGCAGCAACAGGATTTTTCAGACTCCAGAAAAGACTTAGGACCTTTCTGCACCTCCCACAGCACAGGCCCTTAGCTATACCTCCTGTTCTCTCTGTGGTGGATGATGCTTTCAATGATGTTTGCTCGCTCCAGATTCTTTACCCCCAGCCCCTGCCAAACCAGACAGATTTTACAGGGTGCCAGATACTCATCACCACCTTTACAAGGCCCCACTTGCAGACCCAGAAACTATATCCCAGGGTCCCAAGGCAGTAGCCGACCACAGCTAAAACCCTATTCCTTCTGAAAGGGAAGCAAGGTCATTAGACAGATGGGGTAAAAAGGTCTACACTTCAGCTACTCTCTCAGCTAGAGCTTTAAACTGTCAGTTTCACATGATACAATACCAAGAGTTTATGCTTGATCAGTTAACTAAAAACTAACCACTGATGAATCTCTTGATAAGAAATATGTATTAGAGATGGTAAATAACATACAACAGGTTAGCAACCATTCCTTAAAATGTGGCTATGATGCACTGGAGGCTTCATTTAGATCAGCCATGACAGGCACAGTGATAAGAAGGCATGCATGGCTAAAGGAACAAGCCTTACCGGATCATGTTAAAGCTAAGTTGCTAGATGCTCCTATGGACAAGACAAGTTTGTTTGGTACACCTGCCCAGCAGGTTATGAAGAAAATGGAAGAAAAGGCAAAATCTGTTCAAACTGTTAAAGATTTCTTGCAGGTTCAACCCCAAGGTTTAGCAGGAACTGGCCTGCCAAAATTGGTCCTTTCCTGACTCCACAAAATTTCAAAGGGGCAGGAATAGACGCTCCAGAGGCAGAAACCAATCCAGAGGAGGTGCCTACAGAGGACGACAGTGGCAAGGTAACAACAGAGGCACAGACACAGCCACTGCCACTACATCAGCACAACCACAGTGACTTAACCCTAAATCCGCCTACCAGGGAACAAATAGCAGCTCCTCTAGGCGGAAAGTTAACCTTATTTTCAAAGAACTGGCACTACATAACAAAAGACAAGTGGATTTTACAAACCATAGATCAAGGTTACCGGTTTCACTTCCACACTTTACCAGTCAAAAGAGGAATGCCAAATCTACCTCCAAATCAAAAACAGAGGCTCTACGCCAGATAATGGAGTTAGCAAACATGAGAGCTGTGGAAAGAGTGCCAACAGCAGAGCAAGGAAAGGGGTTCTATTCCAGACTATTCCTAGTTCCAAGAAAGGAAAAAGTTGGAGACCAATTCTCGACCTGTCCACCTTAAATACATACATCATTGTCCCAAAATTCAAAATGCTGACCCAACAGCAACTTCTTCCCATGCTGGGCAAGGAGTCTTGGCTGGTAACTCTAGATCTCAAGGAGGCATACCTGCACGCCCCCATTCGACCAATCTGCAGAAGATACCTCAGATTTCTTGCAGGATCAGAGCACTATCAATTCTCAGCATTGCCCTTTGGCTTATCTACTGCGCCCAGAGTATTCACAAAATGCCTGGCATCAGTAATCGCCCATTGCAGACTACAGGGAATTCAAATTTACCCATACCTGGACGACTGCCTGCTACAAGGGACAACAAAAGCAAGCTGACAACAGATTTACAAAGGGTCATTTACTTGCTACAAGCACTGGGATACACAGTCAATTTACAAAAGTCAAGGCTGATACCATCCCAAACAAGGACATTCTTGGGCTGAATTGGACACAGTAAAACAAATGGCATTCCTGACTACAGAAAAACAAAAGAACTTCCTCTTTACTTCTTGGCACTAACAAAACTGAACAAGTTAACAGCAAGAAAAGTTCTGCAGGCCTTGGGCTTCATGGCATCATGCATAATCTTGGTTCCATTTGCCAGACTACATATGAGGAAACTACAGTGGTACCTAAAGAATTTATGGTCCCAACACAGACACAGTCTAGAAACAGAAATCCCACTAATTCCATGCTTAAAACAGGAGTTCCTATGGTGGGCTCAGGCATGCCAGTCAAACCCAGGCCTACCCTTTCGCAGATGTCAAGCAAGCCAGACCATCACAACAGACGCTTCAGACCTAGGATGGGGGCCCACATGCTGGACAAATGCGTGCAAGGATTGTGGACACAGGATCAACTTCACCTGCACATCAATCTAAAAGAAATGCTGGCAGTAAAACTGGCAATCCAAAAGTTCAAACCATTTCTCAAAGAGGGCCAGTTGATGATAAGGACAGACAACACCACAGTCATGTGGTACATCAACAAACAGGGAGGCACTCATTCATACCCCTATGCAGAATGACCTTGGAGCTGTGGACCCTGGCACTCAGCTACAACATCCAGTTACAGGCAATATTTGTACCGGGGAAAGACAATACTCTAGCAGACATATTAAGCAGAACCACTTCGGATGCCCACGCATGGAAGCTGCACCCGGACATCTTCAAGACCATCTCAAAGAAATGGGGAATGCCACAGATAGACCTATTCGCATCACCTCTCAATCACCAGCTCAAAAATTCTGCACAAGGACATTCCACCCACTAGCATGGAAAGTGGACTCGCTCTCCTTCAACTGGAAAGGCCTAACAGCATATGCATTCCCACCTCTTCCTTTGATACACAAGGTACTACTAAAAATCAAGGAAGAACGTCCAAGGATAATCCTGATAGCTCCAAACTGGCCAAGACAACACTGGGACCCACTACTGAGGAGCATGTCTCGGAACAATATGTGGCCAATACCCCTGATGCCTTTGATGTTAACTCAGAACAACTACAGCATCATACATCCAAACCTAAAAACGTTACAACTGACTGCATGGAACATCACATAGCAGCAGCTAATCCAGAACTTTCCCAAAGAGTTAAAGACATTATTCTTGAAGCACGCAGACCTTCAACAAGAAGGAACTATGCTGGAAAATGGAAAAGGTTTGTCATTTGGAGTACGGAAAGAGGAAAAGATGTCAAACATAGATATGCCTAACATTTTGGAGTATCTGGCCGAACTTCTTCATTCAGGCCTGTCCTACTCCTCCATCAAGATACATGCATCAGCTATTTCAGCAGAATACAGCTTTGATCCACCTGTTTTTTCGCACCCTTTGCTCAGGCAGTTCCTCAGAGGAATCAAGAATGTAAAACCTCCAAGGAAACCACCATTACCAGCTTGGGATTTAAACTTTGTGCTAGAAAAGTTGACACTATCACCCTTTGAACCAGCAGCAACAGCAGACCTACAACACCTGTCATGGAAAACTGCTTTCCTACTGGCAATTACTTCAGCAAGGAGGGTTTCAGAACTACAGGCCTTAATGGCAGTGCAACCCTTCCTAATCTTCCACCAAGATAGAGTGTCCATGAGGACTAATCCTACATTTATGCCCAAGGTGGTATCCAGAGTGTCTTTAAACCAGGCAATCCACCTACCTACCTTCTTTCCCAACCCACAAAACAGAGGGCAAAGAATACTGCATACCTTGGATGTACATAGACAGCTACGCTACTACTTGGACAGAACAAAAAATAAGCAGAAAGACTGACCAACTTTTTGTAGCCTATGCAACAGGAAGGGAAGGAAAAGCTATTTCCAAACAGACAGTCTCCAAATGGATAGGAAATTGCATACGATACTGTTACTCCTTCCATGGAAAACCAATTCCACAGAACATAAGACCTCATTCTACAAGGGCAACAGCCACTACCACAGCCTTCTTACGAGGAGTGGCAACCAAAGACATTATTGAGGCGGCTACTTGGACCTCCGTGCATACATTTGCCAAGCATTATAATTTGCCTCTATATTCCAGATCCCGAGCAGGGTTTGCCACTGCTGTACTGCAAGGGATCCTAAACACACCATAATCTACTTTTATCCTCCTCCCCTAGTTGGCTATGGTATTCTACCCAGTTGTTATGACTGCAGATGCATCCATGAAGGACATAGTACAGTTTTGTACCTACCATAAATGTAGATGTCCGAACTGGATAGCATCTGCAGTCAGGATTACCCTCCCTCCTTCCCCTCTGTGGTACTCCTAGGGTGTTTACCCTCCTAATAGCTAGCTGTTGGGGGGGGGGAGTCTTTTATGGTGTATTTGTTTGTATATATGTACATACATGCTTATTGTTGTGTTTACCTCTATCTATTTGGAAACATTGGCATCTATCCAAATTTTAGCCTGCAAGAGGGCTACTGGCATCTGGGGCAAGAAACACTGAGGAAAATGGCGTCGGCTGATGCTTTTATACCCGAAGACCAACAGAGATGATGTCGGGTGGAGTGCGACATCAGCCGAAGCCGAACCCGGACTTTGGAATCCGGCCGACTGCAGGGCTGCCTGACGACAGGACAACCCAGTTGTTATGACTGCAGATGCTATCCAGTTCGGACATCTACATTTATGGTAGGTACAAAACTGTACTTTCTTACACCTGGGTTCGGAGCCGATCCTCGGCTCCGTGTTGGCCGCTTGCAAGCTCTGCATCGAGAAGAAGCTCGAGACAACCTAATTCCCACAATCCCCCTCTGCCTTTACCTTAGATCTAGTTTGCCGCTGCTGCGTTCGCATCACTGGGTCAAGCTCGAGCACCTAAGCTAAGATTTAAATATTTTTTTCTTGTTATTTCAGAATAATTTTATTCTAAAAAGTTGTTTAGTGACAGTGTGTGTGTGTGATAGGTTTTGAGGAATTCTCGGTTCCGTTTAACTTTAGTTTAAACTTTCTAGAGTTTCCCTCGGGGCCTACCACCCCTTACTGGAGTGACTACCGGATAGACATTTTTCTTTTTACAGGATTTGACAAAATAACCGGATTGGACTTTATTACTGGACTTGACTTTTCACTTAATACCCATATTAGCTCAAGATGTCTGAGAAGGCTAAGTCTGGGTTTAAGCGTTGCCAATGTGGGCAAAAGATGTCAGTTACTGACAATCATAGTTCCTGCGTCTACTGTCTTGGCCCTCTCCATCTGCAAGAAGACTGCTCTATTTGTCATTCTTTCAGTGGGAGGGTCATGACAGATAGGCGCAGGAAACTCATGGATAGGGGTTTGTTAAAACCTACCTTTCAAGAGGCTCTGGATGCTTCAGACCAGGCGTCCAAATCCTCGAAGGAATCGAAGACGTCGGAGCCCAGGTCATCGGCTCCGAGCTCTTCAGTTAAAGTTAGATCACCGGTTCCACAGACTTCGGGGCCGAGTGTTCAACTGTTGTCAGTTTCCGAGCCTCGAGTCTTGGAACCGGTGACGGAGCTCCCTCCCCCGACACTGTTGAGGTCGGCTCCGTCTTCGATTCCTTCGACCCGTTCTTCCAGACCCCTCTCCGATACCGATGTAGACCGCGTGGTGCAGAAGTTAATGGAGAATACGGCCTTATCCAAACTTATCTCGGTCTCCTCTCAATTGGTGTTGAGACTTGAAGGCCTCCCCCTGTCTCCATCTGTTCCTCCTCCGAGACCTGTCCAGTCTTCGGAGCCGGAAGAAGCTGAGCTGTTGATTGTGGAGCCCTCGGTGCCAGAACCGTCCTTTTCTCGGTCGGCTCCGTTCACCTCGACTCCGCCGGATCCGGTACCGAGTCTCTGAGCCAAGATCCATCCTTGGTTCAGGGACCGAGAGTCGGACCGATGTTTCGTTCCGACTCTCCTCTCGGGCCTCGGCTCGATCGACTCGGTTCCGTCCTCGGGTCGATGCCGCCGGTGCCTGTTTGGGATTCTTCCCATTTCTTCGAACCGGGAGATACCTCGACTCGGGACCCGGGGCCTTCGACCATGAGGAAGGTGTTGTCTACCCAGACAACCACATCAGCAGAAACAGCTTCTCCTCCCATAAAGGACCGTTATCCTCCTCTGCACCCACGGCTACAGTTAAGCGTCGAGCACCTGTGTCTCAGCCACCCCTGAAGGGTGCCCCTCTTCCTCGGAGGTTTCTTGGATGCTCCCCGAAGAAGTCCCTAGGAAAAATTGTGTAAGAGGAGACACTTAGATTCTCCACAAGAATCTTTGACATCCGACACTGACTTGATGAGTCAGAAGGGTCCCCAAAGTCACCCTCAGAAGATGTCTCTTTTCCGACATCTTGGAGATCCTAAAGCAGAGAGGTGATTGGCAATCCCTCCCCTTCTGAGGATGAGTCAGTCTTGCTGAAGGCATTTGGTGCTCGCCCTTCCTCCTCCTGGGTCACTCCGCCTTCGATGAGTTAATGGAGCTGATTGCTCAAGGGCGTGGAGACGCCTGACACGGTGGAACCAGTCCCTAGAAAGCCTAATAAGTATATTACTGCACCCCAAGACAAGGCTTATCTAACAAAGGAGTTCCAGTGGACGCTATGGTGGTGGCAGCGCCACGAAAAGGAGATGTCAGAATCTTCCTCATCTGCCCATCCCCTAATAGAGATTCTAGGACCATGGACAGGTACGGAAAGTGCATTTTTAGTTCAGCGGCTTTTTCTATGCGATCCCTGAACTATTTGACCCACTTCACACGACTACAGAGGGATCTAATCAAAGAGTTGGGAGATACCCTCCAGGGTACTACAGATGCTGCTGTCTCGGAGAAAGTTACAGCACAACTCAATACCCTTACATCCATTGTAAACTCGTCCATGAGGCTGATCTCATACGCAGCCGAAGGATCGAGTAGGGCAGCAGCTTCAGCGATTGCTCTTCGTAGACAATCCTGGATGCGCTTATGTTCTTTTGCGGAAGCCTTCAAGTCTTCCTTTACTAACGCCCCATTTGACGGTGCCACTCTCTTTGGCCCCAAAGTGAAGGAGACCCTTACCCGGTGTGAGCAGGAGGGAAAGACTCTGTCTGCTGTCTGAGTCCGTTTTTCCACCCCATCCAGACCGTACCCCAAAGGGCAACGCGGTGGAAAAATGTGGTTTCGAAAACCCCAAGGTTCTTTCCCAGGCACACAGGGTGATGCCCCCTCTAGAGGCAGAGGAGGGGGCAGAGGTGGAAGACGACGCCCTGGCGGCAGAGGGGGTCCGCAAAACCAAGGTGGCAGGGATACCCCCCCTGGAAAACCTTTCCAGCACTCCTGAGAGGAGGCCCGACTGTCCTGCTCTGGAGGCAGTCGGGGGTTGCTTAGCTTTATACCCTCAGGCCTGGCAAAATCTTACTGCAGACAACTGGGTAAAAAGCGTTATTACCAGAGGTTACAGAATACCCTTTCTATCCCCCCCCCATTCCAAAGAGAAGTCTACTAGATGTGCCGCCCCATCTGCGAGACCCAGCAGCTATAGAAATTTCAAAGCTGCTAGAAAAAAAGAGTCATCCAACCAGTCTCGGCGGACCAAAGAGGATTCGGAACTTACTCAAGGTTCTTTTTAGTTCCAAAGAAGACAGGGGACTGGAGGCCGATTCTGGACCTAAGCAACCTCAATACCTTTGTCAAGAAAGAAAAGTTCCGAATGGTCACGCTTCAATCGATCCTTCCATTCTTACAGAAGGACGACTGGATGTGCTCAATAGATCTGAAGGACGCTTACTACCACATCAAAATGGCCAGGGCGTCCAGGGATCACTTGCGCTTCCGGCTGGGAGCCAGTCACTTTCAGTTTCGAGCCCTGCCCTTTGGTCTGACCTCAGCCCCCAGGGTTTTCACCAAATGCATGGCAGTGGTAGCGTCTCACCTGAGACGCCTAGGATTCCAGGTGTTTCTGTATCTGGACGACTGGCTTCTTTCTGCCACCACCCAGGGTCAACTGATACAGGCCAGGGATTACACACTACAGCTTTGTGTTCACCTCGGAATTTCCGTAAATTTCGAAAAATCTTTACTACAGCCATCACAGCATATCTTATTCATAGGAGCGGAATTGGATACGCATCATTTAATTCTAAGGCTTCCTCCAGAAAGAATAGCCTCACTACAAACCCACATATCTCTTCTTCTGTCATCCAGAAAATCCCCAGCAAGACTGGTTCTGAAGGTTTTGGGTCTCATGGCAGCTTCTCTCATTGCGATACCATTGGGAAGACTGCACATGAGAGTTCTACAATGGCTACTGTTTGCACAATGGTCGTTCCAACAGCTACCTCTGACACACGAAATTCTGATCACGAATACATGCAAATCACACCTAGCCTGGTGGCTTCAGACTTGCAACCTTTCCAGCGGAAGACCATTTGTGCTTCCCACGCCGACAGCTACGGTGACCACGGACGCTTCCCTGATAGGGTGGGGGGGCATCTTTCAGGGACAGACAGTCCAAGGCGAATGGACCAATTTAGAGTACAATCTGCACATCAATGTTCTAGAGTTGAGGGCAGTGTTCCTAGCGTTGCAACACTTTGCTCCCCTTCTTCCTCTAGGGACTATTGCAGTTCAGACGGACAACATGTCAGTAGTCTGGTACATAAACAAACAAGGGGGAACCAAGTCTTATCAGCTATGCAGAGAGGCCATGAGAATTTGGCAATGGGCGGAGTCCACGGGTCGCTTTCTGATCGCAACGCATATCCCGGGGTCATCCAACGTCATAGCCGACAGGCTAAGCAGAGCAATACTGCTGCCTCACGAGTGGTCCCTCAGTCAGTCAGTTGCGAAGAAGATTTTTCGCAAGTGGGGCCAGCCTTCCTGCGACCTCTTTGCGTCTCCAATGAATGCCAAATGCAGGAGCTACTTTGCCCTACTACCCCCTCCAGGGGAAGTCCCCAGGGACGCGCTGGTTCACGATTGGCCCCCGGGTCTCTTGTACGCCTTTCCTCCTTTCCTCCTTTACCCCTGATTGCAAAGTTTCTACAGAAAGCCAACAACCTGCAAAGGACGATAATCCTCATTGCCGCATTCTGGCCTCGTCAGATTTGGTTCCCCTTTCTTCTGGCACATCGCATTCGGGGACCTTGGATCCTGGACCCAGATCCAGATCTACTGACTCACTCGTCAGGGGTTCCTCACCCCTCACTCTGGTCACTCCATCTAGCAGCTTGGCTGCTCCGCTTCCCTTCTTAGCCAGGTCTGATCTTCTTTCGCCTGCGGTTCAGAATATACTAGTGGCTTCTCATAAAGCTTCCACTACAAAGACCTACACTAGTAAATGGAAGCGTTTTGTATTCTGGGCAAACTCACAGCATTTGGACCCTGTCATAGCTCCGTTAAACAAGATCTTGGAATTTTTAACAGAATTGTTCCATCAAGGAGCGTCTCCTGCCACTTTGAGTACAATTGGCTGCCATTTCCAACTTTCATGTGGAAGAATGTGGGGCGCCTGTTATGGCTCACAGACTTTGTAAGGCCTTTTTAAAAGGGTCTTTCCATATTAGACCATCAGTTAGAACTCCTACATCGCCTTGGAATCTAAACCTTTTATTATCTAAACTGATGTTACCCCCATTTGAGCCAGCCTCCTCTTGTCCATTGAAGTATTTGTCGTGGAAGACCCTCTTCTTGGTAGCCATTACATCCGCTAGGCGAGTATCTGAGCTTCAGGCTCTTTCCATTAAACACCCTTATTTGATTTTTCACTCTGACAGAGTATCTCTTCGCACTAATCCATCCTTTCTTCCCAAAGTTTGCTCTATTAATAACATTAATCAATCCATTGAATTACCTACCTTTTTCAGAAATCACTCCAATAAATTGGAGTATATGTTACACAAGTTGGATGTCCATAGACAACTTAGATTTTACTTGGATAGAACAAAGGATCACAGGAAATTTGATCAACTTTTTGTGGCTTTTGCTGACAGCAGGAAAGGTATAGCGGTTACTAAACGAACTCTTTCCAAATGGCTAACTGATTGTATTATATACGTTTATGATTCTTCTAATCAAACTTTATCGGTCAAACCCAAGGGACACTCTACAAGATCAGTGTCTACATCCCTGGCTCATGCAGCTCGCCTACCATTAGACACTATTTGTGCAGCTGCTACTTGGGCTAAACCGCATACTTTCATCTCTCATTACAAAGTAGGCAGGGTTTCTAGGGACAGGGCAACCTTTGGTTCCACTGTGCTCAAGAACGTTCTCCCGTGAGTTCCTCAGGAACATGGAGCTAGGGACGCTACCCAGGTGTAAGAACAAACGGCGAGATCGAACACTCTCACATTTAGAAGTTATGTCCTTACCATAACGTTCCATGTGGAGTGTTCATCTCGCCTTTGTTCTTACATTCCCACCCTCCCACCCTCAGGAAGAACGTTTAGTTTGGTGCCTGGTCTGGGTTATTCTGCTTCTGCATTCGCAGTGTATATATATGTATATATATATATATATATATATATATATATATATATAGATAAGTGTTCTTGCATTTATATAATTTTTTGCATGAGTGTGTTCTCTCTCTGACTGCTGGTTTGCTTGCAAACTAGATCTGAGGTAAAGGCAGAGGGGGATTGTGGGAATTAGGTTGTCTCGAGCTTCTTCTCGATGCAGAGCTTGCAAGCGGCCGACACGGAGCCGAGGATCGGCTCCGAACCCAGGTGTAAGAACAAAGGCGAGATGAACACTCCACATGGAACGTTATGGTAAGGACATAACTTCTAATTTTTGTCTCTCATTTTTCCTTCTCTAGTGTGAGTGGCTTGGATAGAGATATGGCTGATAAGCCTGTTTTCAAAAGGTGCACTGAGTGTGGCCATAAATTATCTCCAGCAGATGGCCTCCCTCTTTGTGTGATGTGCTTGGGCATTGCTCATCTGAGTACGGATTGCGTGGGTTTTAACCCGTGCACTATCAAGAATAGCAAGGCTAAGGTGGCCCTGAAAGGCCTTCTTCCCACTTCTGAGGCGGTTGCCTCATCCTCAGCTTCGGTCACAGCGGCTGCTATGGCCGACTCTCCTTCCTCTCTTGCCCTTGCTTCTCCTCCCTCCCAGGCTGGGACTCAACCTTCCGTTTCTAAGCCTGTGGAAGTGGAGTGGAAAAGGAGTAGAGAGAAGGAGAGAGAGCCCAAATCACATATGTCAGAGAAACTTAAGAGGTCTCCGGAGCTTCCTTCTCCCACCAAAAGTCAGACTAGGATCCGTGACTCCCCTCTGCTCCAATCTGAGATTTTTTCCCAGGGGCCAGAGGGCGCACGTTCTCCATCTAGGGCCTCGGTTCCCCGACCCGCCAGGTCGGAGTCCGTTGCCTCGTCGAGATCCACACATAGCTTATCGGAAGTTGACATGGATAAAATGATGAGGAGGTTCATTCGTACTCAGCTCCAGATTGGAGCCTTGCCAACCCTCTCTCCCGCTGGAGGGGGGAGCTCGCTTCCCTTTTTCACACTGAAATTCTCCTTCTCCGATCCGTCCACCGGGTTCTAAGTACTCTGATCCGAGGATGGTCTTAGTCATGGGGTCAGCGCCGACTGTACCTGCTTCCCCGACGCTGACAACTGCCCGGAGAGTGTCTGATTTGACCAGTTCGGATCCGAGCAGCTCTCAGAGCCAGAGCTTGGGTGTCAGATCCGAGGGATCGGGACTTTTTTCATCGGCTCCAGCATTGTCAGGCCAAGTTCCGATGTTCATGTTTCACTGTTGCAGTCATTACATTTGGCTTATCTGCTTGCAGGTAGCCCTCAGTCGGCCTGATTAACAAAGTCTTGGGTCCTTGTCGGTTGCTTCCCTTCTTCCATGACGTCAGGTCGTCAGGGGTATAAAACATGCAGCCGACGCCATTACATCAGTCTTTCTTGCCGTGCGGTGCCCGAAGCAGAAGCAGTTCGTAAGTGCCGGTCGGCCGACTCCTGAAATTTTCATTTTCGAGTTTCAGAACTGAAGTCTTTAACTAAAGCTAAGTACCCCGTTGGGGAAACTTTTTCTTGCTCCTTACCAATGTCAGTAAAAGTTAATAATTGCATTACTTGTGGAAAGCAAATACCTCATAAAGATTTTCATTCGTACTGTATTCCTTGCCTAGGCCCTGACCATGACGTACCTCGCTGTCGGTTTTGTGTCTTATTTAAACCACGAACTATCCGTCGTCGGTATATTTGCGCTTCTAAATTTTTTGGTGCTCGGTTCAATTATCCTGATATGTCTTCGGTAAGCCATCCAACTACCGACATTCCGAAAAAACGCAAAGATAAAGACAGAGACAAGCCACCCAGTTCGCCGGTATTCAGTGAGGCACTTTCGCAGCCCCTGATACCCGTTACTTCAGATTCGCAGGCCTCTAGTGAGACACATTCGGAGTCTGGTATGCTGTGAGATGCTTCAACTGTGGAACCTGCAGATGTCTCTACCTTGGATGGGTCCAGAGCCACTGTGAAGGCACCGGCTTTTGAGGGTGTATTTAGGCCTACTGACTTGCATATTAAACCGGCACCATCTTCTCCTTCAAGGCCTAAAACTCGAACCATGCCTAGAAAACTGACGCCCAGACTGCATGGTCAGGCCTCTATGCCTAAAGAACAAATGATAAGAATGACTGAAGACCTTATTACTTTAATCAGGGGAAGCCAACCTTCCCCCTCTAAGAGACCTAGGACTGAGTTTGCATATGATACTTCTGTCCAGGATTCTGAAATTTCTCTTTCCTCTGATGACTGGGATTTACTCTTATCTACCTATGAGGATTCTTATGCTGAGGACTCTATTCCCTCTGCCCCCCCCAAGAGGATTTCTCTTTTGGTGAAACCTTGCATATTCTCAGGGAGATTTTTCGTTGGGAAAGTCAGGATTTCTCTGATTCTAAAAAGAGGTTTAGGGATTTCTTACTCCTGCCCCATCCCAGGCCTTTATACCTCCTGTACTGGACATTGTTGATGATGCCTTTTCGGAATCTAGCATGGCCCCTGACTCTTTATCTCCTGCTTCCAGAAAACCTGGTAGACATTACAGGGTTCCTGACTCTCACAAGTTCCTTTTCAAAAATCCTACTGCGGATCGTGAAACCATTTCACAGGGACCCAAGGGCATTAAAGCTACTACTGCCAAAAATCCTACCCCCTCTGATAGAGACTCCAGGGTGCTGGATAGATGTGTTAAGAAGGTATACATTTCTGCAACTTTGGCCATTAGGGCCTTGAATTGCCAGTTTCACAAGTTCCTTTTCAGAAATCCTACTGCAGATCCTGAAACCATTTCACAGGGACCCAAGGGCATTAAAGCTACTACTGCCAAAATTCCTACCCCCTCTGATAGAGACTCCTGGGTGCTGGATAGATGGGGTAAGAAGGTATACATTTCTGAAACTTTGGGCATCAGGGCCCTGAATTGCCAGTTTCATTTGTTAAAGTATCAGCTGCATATTATTGGATTGCTTAAACAGAAAATTATGTTAATTCCTAATTGTGCTGAAAATAAGGATTTACAGGATTTAATGCATTCTTCTGAACAAGTTGGTAGACATACATTGCAGTGTGATTTTGATTCACTAGAGGCATCTTGCAGGGCTATGGTAACTAAGTCTGTACTTAGAAGGCATGCTTGGCTTAAGGAGCAATCCTTGCCAGATCATGTTAAAGCAAAATTACTGGATGCTCCCTTAAATCAGGGCCACCTGTTTGGCAACAAGACAGAAGAAGTTCTTAAAAAGATGGAGGAAAAAGCTAAATCTATGCAAACTGTTAAAGACTTTTTACAAGTACAGCCTCCAAGATTTATTAGGCATTGGCCTTCTAAGAATTGGTCCTTTCCTGCCTCTTTCAGACCTTGTGAGTCCAAACCCAGATCCAGCAGAGCTCCCAGGCTTCAGTCCCAGGCGACGCACAGGACTACGCAGTCGGGAGCCTCCACTTCCAAATTTGGGAGTAATAAAACTCCCTCCTATGGTAAACTGTCTCAATGACTTCTTTTTACTTCCAAGCACTTCTCAACTGACTGCCCCTTTGGGGGGGAGGGGGGGGATTGCGCTTCATGCAAAGAACTGGGGACTCATTACCCAGGACAAATGAGTTTTAAATATAGTGTCCCAAGGATACAGATTCCACTTCCACACTTTACCAACCCCAAACGGTTGACCAGATCTACCCCCAAATCAGTGGGCATAGGCTCAAAAGCAAGTTCTCTCTCTCTTAAGTATAAGGGCTATTCAAACTGTCCCAGAAGAGGAAAGGGGACAAGGTTTCTACTCAAGACTTTTCCTGGTGCCCAGAAAAGACAACTCCTGGCGTCCTATACTGTATCTCTCTATCCTAAACACTTTTTTGGTGATCCCAAAATTCAAGATGCTAACTTGTCCAGTTGCTTCCTGTGCTAAGCAAGGATGCCTGATTGGCAATACTGGATTTAAAGGAAACCTACCTGCACATCCCAATCAGGGAATCTTGCAGAAGATACCTACGCTTCAAAGCAGGCTACATGCACTATCAGTTCTCTTCAGTGCCCTTTGGCTTATCTACTGTGCCCAGGGTATTCACAAAGTGCCTAGCTCCAGTCATTGCATTTTGCAGGCAAAGAAAAATTCAAATATACCAATACCTGGACGATTGTCTAATTCAGGCAGAAAACCAGGACATACTTTTGAATCATCTGGCTTTTGTACAGAGGGTGCTCACTTGTCTGGGGTACACCATAAACGAAAATAAATCACACCTGGTACCCTGTCAACAAATTATATTCCTGGGAGCAAGCTTGAATACAACTTCCCAGATGGCTTTCCTCATGCCAGAGAAATAAAATTCACTTGACAACCTACTTCCAACAAGTGGTCACAAAAACCCTGCTGTCTGCAAGGCAAATACTACAAGCTTTGGGGTTCATGGCCTCTTGCATTCTTCTAAATCCATATGCAAGACTGCATATGAGGAAACTACAATGGTGTCTAAAAAGCCAATGGTCTCAACATTCTCAAGATCTAGAAGCAGTGATTCCTATCATTCCTTGTCTACGCCTAGAGTTCCTTTGGTGGGCAGAGGCCTGCCACCAAAACAAGGGACGGCCATTCTCTACCCCCTGCCGCCCAAACCCTAACTACAGACATGTCAGACTATGCTTGGGGGGCTCATCTGGCAGGGAAGTGCACTCAGGGCAATTGGAACCCAATTCAAATGCACCTTCACATCTTTCGTAAAGAAATGTTAGCTGTACAAAATGCTCTGACAGCCTTCAAGGACCACATTCTTCCAGGACAATTAATGGTAAAGACAGACAACACCACTGATGTCCTTCAAGGATGCATCTGCAGTCATCACATATGGGTTGTCCTGCCTCAGGCAGCCCTTCGGTCGGCCGGATTCCAAAGTCTGGGTCCGGCGTCGGCTGATGTCGCCCTTTCCCCGACGTCACAGCGCCTGGGGTATAAAAGCGTCAGCCGAGGCCATCTTCCTCAGTCTTTCTTGCCACGTGGTGCCCGAAGCAGAAGCAGTTCGCAAGTGCCGGTCGGCCAGCTCCTGTAAATTCGCTATCCGAAGACTTCAAAAGCTAAGTACCCCGTTGGGGACTCTTTCTTGCCTCAGCCGATGTCAGAAAAAGTTAATAATTGTTTAACTTTTGGGAAACAAATACCTCATAAGGATTTCCACTCTTATTGTCTTCCCTGCTTAGGCCCAGACCACGACGTCTCTGCCTGTTCTGCCTGCGCTTCCTTCAACCGACGCACTCTTAGACGTCGGTCGGAGTTCGCAGAAGAGTTTTTTGGGGATAGTTTTGCTTACAAAATGCCGTCGGAAACCCCGACATCTCATTTAATTAAGAAACGGAAAGACAAGGACCGACACACGCGGACCGCGGTTTCGGCTGAAACCGCGGCTAGGCCTACCACGAGTGTCTCTGTCTCGGCTGATACAGAGTCTTTGGAACTTCCGAACCTTGAAATATTAAAACCGACAGCTTCGGCCCCGGAGGCTCCTACCGAGTCGGTTACAGAATTGCCTTCCGAAACTGGTGTATTGGAATCTTCCAACACCATACCTTTAGACAAAACTACACCAGCACGTGGTGCAGCCAGGCCTCCTGCATCCATGTCTATTAAGGCCTTCACCAGGGCTAAAGCTGCAAAACACTCTAAAGCCATGCCTCCCAGAGTTATTCCTCAGGGACCTTCTTCTAGTTCACAGATTCTAACTTTAGCAGAGGACCTTATATCCTTAATTAGGGGCTCTCAGCCTCATCCGGACAGGGGCTCCCAACCCCCTCTAGACAAAAGACCCAGGATGGATCCTCCTGATCCCCTTTCCTCAGAGGAGGCCTCTGTTGGCTCGGATCACTCAGACTACCAGGAGGAGGCTTATTCGGCCTACGAGGATTCGGATGCAGAGGAGTCTATTCCCTCGGCCTCCCCTCCTGAAGAGCTTTCCTTTGGGGAGACCCTTCACACTATGAGAGAGCATTTCAAATGGCAGGGCCAGGAATATTCTGATTCCAGGAAAAGACTAAGAACTTTTCTTCATTTACCTCAGCATAGACCTTTGCTATTCCTCCTGTTTTAAATGTGATTGATGATGTATACTCTGACTCTAGTATGACCCCTGACACCCTGCCTCCGGCCCCTGTTAAGCCCGATAGGTATTACAGAGTCCCGGACACACATAATTTTCTTTATAAGGCCCACTCTGCTGACCCTGAAACTATTTCACAGGGCCCTAAAGGGGTTGCAGCTGTTACTACTAAGAACCCACTCCCCTCTGCAAAGGAGTCCAGGGCATTAGAGAGATGGGATAAAAAAGTGTATACTTCTGCCACTCTTGCTATGAGGGCATTAAATTGTCAATTTCACATGATACAGCATCAAGAGTATTTGTAGAAGAAATGCATAAGAAATTGTCTTCTTCTGAACCCCTTGACCGTAAATCCCTTCAGGATCTGGTACATAACTCCCAGCAGGTTAGCAACCACTTCTTACAGTGTGGTTATGATGCATTGGAAGCTTCATGTAGGTCAGCAATGACAGGTGTTGTCATACGCAGGCATGCTTGGCTGAAGGAACAATCTCTGCCAGAACATGTTAAAGCTAAGCTTTTGGATGCTCCACTGGAAAAGCAAAAGTTATTTGGTTCCACTGCTCAAGACGTCCTAAAGAAATTTGAGGAAAAGGCAAAATCTGTACAAACAGTTAAGGATTTTCTTCAAGTCCAACCGCCTAGATTCAGCAGAAACTGGCCTTCCAAGAATTGGTCCTTTCCGGACACAGAAAGATTTCAAAGGGGCAGGAACAGGTGTGCCAGAGGTAGAGGGCAAGCTAGGGGCTCCTGCAGAGGCCGTCAATGGCAAACTCCAATCCAGACAGGCAGTTCAGGACCTGCAACTGCTGCACAAGGACAAACTCAATGACTTTGCTTTGACTCCGCCAACCAGGGCTCAGTTAGAAGCACCTTTGGGCGGAAAGCTTTCTTTATTCTCTAGAAATTGGCACAACATTACAAGAGACAAATGGACACTCCAAATAGACAACGGATACAGGTTCCATTTCCACACATTGCCAAAAAGAAAAGGCATGCCAGGTCTGCCACCAAATCAAAGGGCAGAGGCTTTGAAACAAATCTCAAACTTACTACAAATGAAAGCCATAGAAAAAGTTCCTATTTCAGAACAAGGCCAAGAATTTTACTCCAGGCTATTCCTTGTTCCAAGAAAAGAGCATCAATGGAGACCAATTCTCGACTTGTCCGCACTGAATACTTATCTCATTGTGCCAAAATTCAAAATGCTGACTCTACAGCAACTCCTTCCCATGCTGGGCAAGGGGTCTTGGCTGGTTACTCTGGACCTCAAGGAGGCATACCTGCATGTCCCTATCAGACAAAGTTGCAGAAGATACTTCAGATTTCTTGCAGGGTCAGAGCATTATCAATTCTCAGCATTGCCCTTTGGCTTATCTACTGCGCCCAGAGTATTCACGAAATGCCTGGCATCAGTAATAGCACACTGCAGACTCCAGGGGATTCAAATCTACCCATATCTGGACGACTGCCTTATACAAGCGGACAACCAACAAACTTTGATAAAGAACTTAAATTATGCCATCAGTCTTCTACAGGCCTTGGGATATACAGTCAATATGCACAAATCAAGACTTGTTCCATCCCAAAGAATAACCTTTCTGGGTGCGGATCTAGATACAACCACCCAAATGGCTTATCTCACAGAAGAAAAACAAAATCAACTACCGGATTACTTCAAGAATCTGACAAGACAAACCCAGCTGACTGCAAGGAAAAGCCTGCATGCCCTGGGTTACATGGCATCCTGTATTCTTTTGATTCCACAAGCAAGGCTACATATGAGAAAGCTACAGTGGTACCTAAGGAGTTTATGGACTCAGCACAGTCACAGTTTGGAAACGTTAATCCCACTCATTCCATGCCTTCACAAGGAATTTCTGTGGTGGGCTCAGGCCAGCCAGTCCAACAGAGGGTTGCCCTTCACAAAGCCAAAAACCTCCCAAACTATTACAACAGACGCTTCAGACCTAGGTTGGGGAGCACACATGGAGGGCAGAGGTATCCAAGGACAGTGGTCACGAAAGGAGCTACGCATGCACATAAATAAAAAAGAAATGCTAGCAGTGATACATGCAATCGAGGCCTTCAAACTCTTTCTGCGTCAAGGCCATCTACTAATAAGGACAGACAACACCACAGTTATATGGTACATAAACAAGCAACGAGGTACCCATTCTTTCCCTCTTTGCAGACTGGCAATGAATCTATGGGATCTTTCCTTGAAACTCAATATACAGCTACAAGCTCAGTTTGTGCCAGGGAAGGACAATACACTGGCGGACAGCTTAAGCAGAAATATCATGGATGCACATGAATGGATGCTGCACCCAGACATTTTTCAACAAATAACACAATCTTGGGGAGCCCGGACATAGATCTATTTGCATCCCCCCACAATCATCAACTGAAGAAATTCTGCTCAAGGACATACCACCCACAAGCGTGGAAAGTGTACGCCCTCTCTTTCAGCTGGAGAAATCTGACAGTGTATGCATTTCCTCCTATTCCATTAATGACCAAGGTGTTACTGAAGATCAGGGCAGAGCAACCAAAAGTGATTCTGATAGCTCCGGACTGGCCAAGACAGCACTGGTACCCACTACTAAAGAGCATGTCACATACGAAACCATGGCCCCTACCTCTATGGCCACTTCTACTGACACAGCACAGATGCAAAACTCTACATTCCAACCTGAAAACATTGCAACTAACAGTGTGGAGAATACCTTGACTCCTCTTCAGGATAAGCTATCCCAGAGAGTGAAGAATGTTATTATGGAAGCTCGCCGCCCTTCCACAAGGAAGGCATATTCAGCAAAATGGAAAAGATTTCTCATCTGGAACACCACAAAGGGCCTAGATGCGACAATGATGAACATGGCACATATCCTGGAATATTTGGCAGAAATGTTCCACAATTGACTGTCTTACTCTTCTATTAAGATTCATGCTTCAGCAATTTCAGCAGAGTACGATACTGATCCACCTGTCTTTTCTCACCCTCTCCTAAGACAGTTTCTAAGAGGAATTAAAAACATCAAACCTCCTAGGAAACCACCTCTACCTGCTTGGGACCTTAACTACGTGTTGGAAAAACTAACACTGCCTCCATTTGAACCAGCAGCATCTGCAGATCTACAGTACCTTTCATGGAAGACTGCTTTCCTTCTGGCAATAACCTCAGCAAGAAGGGTTTCGGAATTGCAGGCCCTGATGGCAGTTAAGCCATTTATTATTTTTCACCAGGACAGAGTTTCATTAAGAACTAATCCTACTTTTATGCCAAAGGTGGTATCCAGGGTTTCATTGAATCAAGCCATTCACTTGCCTACCTTCTTCCCAAATCCACAAAACAAAGGGGAGCAACTGCTGCACACCCTGGACATTCACAGACAGTTGCGCTACTACTTGGACAGAACTAAAGGTTTCAGGAAAACTGACCAGCTGCTGGTAGCATATGCTGCTGGTACCCAAGGAAAAGCAATTTCCAAACAGACAATTTCAAAATGGATAGGAAATTGCATCCGCTTTTGTTACTCATTTCATGGAAAGACTGTACCAGCTAACATTAGACCTCATTCTACGAGAGCCACAGCCTTCTTAAGAGGGGTGGCTACAAAAGACATTTTAGAAGCTGCCACATGGAGCTCCGTGCATACATTTGCCAAGCATTACAATTTACCTTTATATTCCAGATCCAGAGCAGGCTTTGCTACGACTGTCCTGCAGGGTATCTTAGCTACACCATCCTTTTCCTAGTACTTCCACCCCCAGATTGGCTATGGTATTCTACCCATATGTGATGACTGCAGATGCATCCTTGAAGGACATAGTACAGTTTTGTACCTACCATAAATGTAGATGTCCGATAGGTATGCATCTGCAGTCAGGTTTACCCTCCCTCCTTCCCCTCTGTGGTATTCCTAGGGTGCTTACCTCTCTATTAGCTAGCTGGAGGGATCTATTGTACTGTATTTGTTTTTACATATATATTTTTGCAAATGTTTGGATTTTTTATTGCATTTTTCAAATTTAGCCTTCCTAGAGGGCACCTGGCATCTGGGGCAAGAAAAACTGAGGAAGATGGCGTCGGCTGATGCTTTTATACCCCAGGCGCTGTGACGTCGGGGAAAGGGCGACATCAGCCGACGCCAGTCCCAGACTTTGGAATCCGGCCGACCGAAGGGCTGCCTGAGGCAGGACAACCCATATGTGATGACTGCAGATGCATACCTATCGGACATCTACATTTATGGTAGGTACAAAACTGTACTTTGTGGTACATAAACAAGCAGGTGGGTACACATTCTTACCCCCTCTGCAGACTAGCCATGACATTGTGGAACACAGCCTTGAGCTACCAAGTACATCTACAAGCTCAATTCCTGCCGGGAAAACTAAATACACTGGCAGATGGACTAAGCAGAACCCTCATGGACCTACACGAGTAGAAACTGGAACCAAGGATTTTCAACATGTTGGCAAGCAAATGGGGGAGCCCAGATATAGACCTGTTTGCCTCCCCCCAGAACTATCAATTGGAAAAATTTTGTGGAAGGATTCCCCACAGACAAGTTTGGAAAGTGGATGCTCTGTCCTTCAGCTGGAAAGACCTATCAGTTTATGCCTTTTCTCCTCTACCTCTGCTCTCCAAAGTACTACTAAAGATAAAACAAGACAAACCAAAGATGATTTTGATTGCACCAGACTGGCCACGCCAACACTGGTACCCCCTCCTGCACAGTGTGTCACAGTTGGCCCCATGGCACCTGCCTCAGACTCCTAGCCTGCTGTCTCAGCAGGAGAATCAGATTCTGCACCCTCAGCTTCAAACACTGAACCTAGCAGCCTGGCTAATTACCTAAGCTCTCCTTTACCATCCCTCAGTAAACCAGTGATGGATGTCATTTTAGAGGCAAGGAGGACTAGTACTAGAAAATCTTATGCTGAAAAATGGAAAAGATTCTGTGCCTGGAACCAGTCTCAAGGGATGAGCACGGCAGTGCCCTCTTTACCTCAGATTTTACAATACTTAACTGAGATGCTTCACAAGGGCCTGTCTTTTTCCTCAATAAAAGTTTGCGCCTCAGCCATTTCAGCTCATTATAACACAGAACCTCCCCATTTCTTTCTTCCACTGCTCAGGCAGTTCCTCAGAGGGGCCAAAAATTTAATACCACCCAGGAGAGCTCCAACTCCAACCTGGAACCTTAACTTTGTATTGGAGAAACTCACTCTTCCTCCTTTCGAGCCAGCTGCTACTGCAGATTTAAAATTCCTTTCTTTGAAAACAGCTTCCCTTTTAGCCATCACTTCAACAAGAAGGTATCTGAATTATAGGCCCTTGTGGCAGTGGAGCCTTTCATCATCTTTCATATGGACAGGGTGTCCCTCCAGACCAATCCCTCTTTCATGTCAAAGGTGGTATCCAGTGTGGCCTTTAATCAGTCCATTCATTTGCCTACCTTTTTTCCTAATCCACAGAGTAAAGGGGAATGGGTACTGCACTCCTTAGATGTGCACAGACAACTTAGATTCTACTTGGACAGGTCTAAACCTCAAAGGAAATCTGAACAACTGCTGGTGGCATATGCTGCAGGGACAGAGGGGAAGGCTATTTCAATGCGAACTATCTCCAAATGGATAGGCCATTGCATTCATTTCTGCTGTAAGCACCATGGAAAACCTATCCCACAGGGGATCAGATCCCACTCAGCCAGGGCTGCATCTACTTCTACAGCCTTTCTCAGAGGCGTACCTACCAGGGACATCCTAGAAGCTGCTATCTGGAGTTCTGTACATATTTTCACCAAGCATTACCATTTGCCAATTTTCTCTAAATCCAGAGCTGACTGCCACTGCAGTTTTGCAGGGCCTTATAGCTGGTCCTAATGCTATCTAAATTCCTCCTCCCACCCTTAGCTTTGGGAATCTACCCAAATGTAATTACGGCAGCAGTGAAACACTAAGAACATAGTACAGTTGTGTATAGTTACCGTAAATGTAGATGTTCGAGTGTATTCACTGTTGCAGTCCTGGTTACCCTTCCTCCAGCCCCCTGACTTCGTTTGGCTGTACCTCTTCTCTCCTTTTCAATGTTTAACAGCTTTTTGGTGTATTTGCTTTTTTTGTTTGAGGTATAGCCTTGTATATTTATATATTTAATTGCTTCCGATTGGGGGGCACCTGATATCTGGGGCAAGAAAAACTGATGTAATGACGCCGGCTGCATGTTTTTATACCCCTGATGACCTGACATCACGGGGGAAGAGACAGCAACTGACGTAGGATCCAAGACTTTGTTAATCAGGCCGACTGAGGGCTACTGCAAGCAGATAACCCAAATGTAATGACTGCAACAGTGAATACACTTGAACATCTACATTTATGGTAAATGTACACAATTGTACTTTTTATACCCCTGACAACCTGACATCATGGAAGAAGGGACAGCAACCGACGCAGGACCCAAGACTTTGTTAATCAGGCCAACTGAGGGCCACCTGCAAGCAGATAACCCAAATGTAATGACTGCAACAGTGAATACACTCGAACATCTACATTTATGGTAAGTGTACACAACTGTACTTTCCTCGGAGCTCCGTCCACTTCGGGCCCGGCTCCGGTTCTCACGTCAGATCCGGAGAGACCGGCTTCCTTATTGGTTCCCCAGGAGGTTCGGTCTCACTAGGCATTAGACGTGGTACAGTGTGTTCTCTCCACTGGATCGTGACTGACCCTTGACTATCTCCTCGGATTCTGCCCAAGCATACATGTAAGAGGAGGCACTTGGACTCCCGCGAGTCCCTCACCGAGGACACGTATTTGGATGATGGGGGAAGGTTCTCCCAGGTCACCTCCCAAGGATATCTCCTTTGGAGACATCATGGAAAAGCTACGCCAACGGGGAGGTGGTCCACCCCCAAATCTTCTTCTGACGAGTCTGTGTTCCATGAGGCTTTCGTCATGGGCTCATCTACTTCCTGGGTGTCCCCTCTTGCAGATCCCCTGGTGGACCTGGTCGCCTCACGGGCCTGGAAGGAGCCGGACACCGTGGAATCCATCCCTAAACATCTTGATGAGATCTTGAGTCAGCCATCAGATAGACCAGCATGGAACAAGGACTCCCCCATAGATGCTATGGTGGTAGCACCAGCCACAAAAACGGAACTAGCCCAAGAGAGTTTGTCAGTTCATCCCCCTAACTGAGGGTCATGGATGATGGACTGCTTAGCGACGCAAATTTATGCATCAGCAACCTTTTCCTTTAGGGAACTGAACTACCTGGCCCACGTCATCAGACTCCAGTGCGACCTGGTCAAGGAGCTGGCTGAGTCTCCCCCTAAGTCCATGTTGCAGGAGGACAGCGACTCGTTCTCCGGGAGGATGGCCACGTTGAAAGCAGTCTCCAACACGTCCATGCGACTCCTCTCACATGCTACTGAAGTAGCAGCTAGGGTGGCTGGGTCTGGTGTGTCCATGAGGTGCAACGCCTGGCTCAGACTATGTCGGTTTTCGGAACCTTTCAAGGCATCCTTTGCCAACGCCCCTTATGGCGGCTCCACTCTTTTTGGTAAGACCATCAGAGAGACTTTAGTCCAGAGTGAGAAGGACGAGAAGGCACTGTCTGCCATCAGAATCCGCTCCTCGAACTCTCAAAGATCCTTTTCCCGGAATCAGAGCGGGCAAAAGAAGATGTGGTTCTAGAAGTCACAGTATTCCCGGGACACTCAGGGCTCTTCTTCCCCCAGAGGCAGAGGGGGACAGGATAGACGCTAACCCAGAGGCAGAGGGGATCTGAGGAATTTTGGATCTTAAGAACCTTTCTCGGACAGGCCTGGACATCAACCCTGAGGGATTGCCTGACTGCTCTACTCTGGAGGCAGTCGGGGGACGATTGTCATTGCACCTGGCGGCATTGGAGTCCATAACATCAGACCACAGGGTGCTTCAGATCATATCTAGAGGATACTCTATTCCCTTTGTGGTTCCTCCCAAACACCTCCAGGACGTACCACCCATGCAAAGGGAGGCAGCAGCACAGGAAATCTCCAAGCTGCTAGGAAAATGAGTGATTGAACCCATCCCCCCCTCCCCCCAGATCAGTCTGGATCAGGCTTCTACTCCAGGTTCATTTTGGTGCCAAAGAAAGCGGGGCCATTCTTGGCCTATCTACCCTAAACCTGTCAGTTGCCAAAGAAAAATTTGGGATGGTCATACTACAGTCCATCATGCCGTACCTGCAAGAGAGTGACTGGATGTGCTCGTTAGACCTCCAGGATGCCTACTATCACATAAAGATGCACAGAAGCTCCAGGAGGTTCCTCCACTTCCGGCTAGGATTCACTCATTACCAATTTCAAGCCCTACCCTTTGGTCTCACCACAGCCCCCAGGGTGTTCACCAAAGTGATGGCAGTAATAGCGGCTTACCTGAGGCTTCAGGGCCTTCCGGTCTATCCATACCTGGACGATTGGCTCCTCACTGCTTCCACCAGGCATCTACTTTCTCAAACCAGGGATTATTTCTTAAAGCTTGCTCTGCAATTTTGGATCACAATCAACGCATCCAAATCACTTCTAGATCCTAATCCAACCAATTCACTCGAACAGCAGATAGAAAATGTACAAATACCATACATAGCAAGACAGCGATCCAAAACTGAATTTTTGTTTAATAAAATACACATACAGAAGTCTGAATTTCTCTAGCGCCTCGGCTGAAAAAGCCTTTAACAGAGTACATCTAGATCCTGTCCAGGTGAGACTACATTGGGGCAAGGATAGACACTTTACAGTGCAAAATCTTCCTGACCACGGAGAGAGTACAAAACCTGAGGATGCATGTCTCTCTGATCTACCATTCTCATTTTCCATTGGCAGAATCAGTGTTGAGGGCCTTGGGTTCAATGGCAGCGACCATAACACTTCTTCCATCTGCCCGGTTACATGTGAGAGTACTACAGTGGGCACTAGCAGTGCACAATGGTCCATGTTGGAATTTCCATTATCATGTCCAGTACACCTCAGTTGAGTCTGTCGGTCATCCCTTCTGTGGTGGATGTGCTCTCCGGAGATCTTGGAGGGACGACCCTTTGTTTCAGCCCCTGTCCAAGCCACAGTGACCACAGATGCCTCGCAACTAGGGGGGGGGGCATTGTTCGGGCAGGACAGTCCACGGCCTTTGGTCCCTTGTTGAGACCAGCTTGCACATAAACGTTCTAGAGATGAGGGTGGTCCTTTTGACGTTGCAGGCCCTTCATGCCTTTCTTCCTTTGGGAACCATTGCAGTTCAATCAGACATGTCATTGGCCTGGTATGTCAACAAACAGGGAGGGACCCTTTGTCACGAGGCCATGACAGTGTGGAAATGGGCGATCTCCACCGGTTGCTTTCTCATAGCAACGCACATTCCGGGACGGTCCAACATTCTAGCGGACAGGTTGATCAGACTATTCTGATGCCTTACGAGTGGCCTCTGAATCATTCAGTAGCGGAGCAGATTTTTCTGGAGTGGGGTCAGCCTTGCTGCGATCTCTTCTTCACCTTCCAACGCGAAGTGCAGCGAGGTTTTCGCTCTGAAGCCCCTGCCGGGAGAGTCCCGCAGAGATGCTCTAGTCAGTGCTTGGCCTCCCGGTCTTCTTTATGCTTAATCTCCAGTACCTCTTATTCCGAGGTTTCTACAAAAAGCTTGTCGATTGGGGAGCAAAGTGATCCTCATTGCCCCGTTTTGGCCTCGCTATGTATGGTTTCTCTTCCTTTAGTCTCGTCTTCTGGCACCTCCTTGGATCTTGGATCCCATTCAGGATCTGATTTCACACCCATCGGGGGTTCCTCATCCGAACCTGGACAGTTTGAAGCTCATGGCTTGGCTGCTCCATTTCCCATGATCGCTAGGGTTATCATCTTCAGTTAGGTGTATTCTGGTGGCTGCTCATAAGTCTTCAACCAAGAAGATTTACCGCAGCAAATGGAAACATTTTTCATTTTGGGCTTCTCAAAGGAGTTTAGATCCCTTCACGTCTCCTATTTCTGCCATTCTTGATTTCCTAGCCAATATTTTTCAACAGGGAGCAAGCTCTTCTACTATGAAAGTTCAATTGGCTGCCATCTCTCATTTTCATGTGGGTGAGAATTCTACCTCCCTGGCCTCCTTCAGACTGTGTAAAGCCTTTATCAAAGGTACCTTTCTGTTATGCCCCCCGGTCAAGGATCCTGTTTCCTCATGTGACCTTGCTGTGGTTCTTCAAGCTTTGGACACTCCGCCTTTTGAACCTGCTGCAACCACAGATCTTAAATTCTTATCTTTGAAAACGGCATTCCTTGTGGCTATCACTTCTGCTAAAAGAGTTTCAGAACTGCAAGCTTTGTCCATCAAAGTTCCATATATGATTTTCTATAAAGATAGGGTTTCCCTTTGGATCAATCCGTCCTTTCTTCCTAAGGTTGCTTCACAAGTTAACATCAATCATACCATTAATTTATCTGTTTTCTTCCCAAACGTTGCTAACAAAATGGAATACAATTTATCTGTTTTCTTCCCAAACGTTGCTAACAAAATGGAATACAAACTCCACTTGTTGGATGTTCATAGACAGTTACGATTTTATTTATACAGGGCCAAAAACTTCTGAAAATCCAATCAGTTGTGTCCTTCTCTAAACCCTTTTTGGGTAAACCTATCTCCAAGGTCACTATTGCTAGGTGGATTTCCTCATGTATCCTTCAGGACAATAAGGATAAAGGTGTGTCTCTTCCAGGTCAGGTGAAAGCTCATTCCACTAGGTCCATGGCTACTTCTGCGGCCTTTTGGTCTAGACTCTAGACTCTCATTGGATGATATTTGTTCTGCATCTACATACCTTTATTTCTCACTACAAATTGGATTTGACTTCTAGCTCCTTTGGTTCCACGGTGCTCCCAAATATCCTACCATGAGGGCCACCCAGGAGTTTAGTAGCTGGGGACTCTGTCCCACAGGTTGAAGACCAAAGGAAGTTAAACTACTTCAGATAAAGACGTTCTGTACTCACCATAACGTTCCATCTGAGTAGTTTACTTCATTTGTCTTTAGCTGTCCCTCTCTCCATCCCCCTGACCTTATATGAATAGTCTGGCTGCATTTGTAGGTCATAAAGTAGTCTTCAGGTCGGGTTATCAGTATAAGGGTCAGTAAACCCGATCTGGGGTTGGAAGGTAGAGGAGGTGTATTATGGGTAAGGTGAGGAACTTGCAGCAGATGCAAGTAAAATTACCGGCTTGGGTCCGATACGGATCTGGTGTCCCACAGGTTGAAGACAAATGAAGTAGAATTACTCATATGGAACTTTATGGTGAATACATAACTTCTTTTTTCCTATCATGCCAGTCTTGGAGGATGTGTTAAATAGGTTCATAGATTAGTACTAGGCTAACTGCCCTTGTGGGCCATTTTAAGCCTAGCCAATTACTCCATGTGAGACTCAAACTCTTGCACCTTGTGTCTTCAAGGTAAACAACTTAACCATTATGCCATCCTCCCGCCCAGATGCTGCCTGCAATAACCTTGACACCTAGTCTTCAGGCCTTAGAAAGACAGACTTTATAAAGTACTTGCAACTTACAAGATGTTCTTCGTGTTTCACTGTTGCAGTCATTACATTTGGGTTCTCTGCTTGCAGGTAGCCCTCAGTCGGCCTGATTAACAAAGTCTTGGGTCCTGCGTCGGTTGCTGTCCCTTCTTCCATGACGTCAGGTCGTCAGGGGTATAAAACATGCAGCCGATGCCATTACAGCAGTCTTTCTTGCCGTGCGGTGCCCAAAGCAGAAGCAGTTTGCAAGTGCCGGTCGGCTGACTCCTGAAGTTATCGTTTGAGTTTCAGAACCGAAGTCTTCAACTAAAGCTAAGTACCCCGTTGGGGAAACTTTTTTCTTGCTCCTTACCAATGTCAGTAAAAGTTAATAATTGCATTACTTGTGGAAAGCAAATACCTCATAAAGATTTTCATTCGTATTCCGTGCCTAGGCCCTGACCACGACGTACCTTGCTGTCGGTTTTGTGCTTTATTTAATCGGCGCACTATCCATCGTCGGTACATTTTCGCCTCTAAATATTTTGGTTCTCGGTTTAATTATCCAGAAGTGTCGCCGGTTAGCCATGCTACTTCTGGGATTCCGAAAAAACACAAAGAAAAAGACAGAGACAGGCGCCGAGGTCCAAAACTGCCGACAAGGCTTCTCCTAAGTCAGTCGCCAGTTCGCTGGTACTCAGTGAAGTGCTTTCGCAGCCCCTGATGCCCGCTACTTCTGATTCACAGGCCTCTACTGAGACCTATTTGGAGTCCGGTATGCCACAAGATACTTCAACTATGCAACCCGCGGATGTCTCTACCTTGGATGGGTCCGGAGCCTCTGTGCAGGAACTAGCTTCTGAGGGTGTATTCGGGCCTCCAGACTTGCATATTAAACAGATGCATCCTTCTTTACTTAGGCCTAAATCTCGATCCATGTCTAAAAATCCGACACCTCTATGCCTAAAACACAAATGATAAGAATGGCTAAAGATCTAATAACTTTAATCAGGGGTAGCCACCCCCCCCCCTTCTAAGAGGCCTAGGACTGAAGTTGATTATGAATCTTCTGATGATGATCTGGATTTGCCCTTATCTACTTACGAAGATTCTGATGCAGAGGACTCTATTCCCTCTGCTTCCCCTCCTGAGAATTTTTCGTTTGGGGAAAACTTACATACTCTAAGGGAGCATTTCCACTGGGAAAGCCAGGATTTTTCTGATTCAAAAAAGAGGCTTAGGGATTTCCTCCTTCTGCCTTGGCATAGGCCTTTAGCTATTCCTCCTGTACTAGACATTGTTGATGCTTTTTCGGAGTCCAGTTTGGCCCCTGATTCCCCTTCCTCCTGCTCCCAGAAAACCTGACAAATACTACAGGGTCCCCGAGTCCCACAAGTTCCTTTTCAAAAATCCTATTGCAGATCCAGAGACCATTTCACAGGGGCCCAAGGGCATTAAGGCTTCTTCTGCTAAAAGTCCTACCCCTTCTGATAGAAACTCCAGAGCTCTGGATAGATGGGGTAAGAAGGTTTACACTTCTGAAACCTTGGCCATTAGGGCTTTAACCTGCCAGTTTCATATATTAAAGTATCAGCAACATGTTATTGGGTTGCTTAAACAGAAAATGATGTTGATTCCTGACTGTGTGGAAAATAAGGAATTACAGGATTTAATGCATTCTGCTGAACAAGTTGGAAAACATACTTTGCAATGTGGTTTTGATTCATTAGAGGCCTCTTGCAGGGCTGCTGTTACTGGTTCTGTGGTCAGAAGGCATGCTTGGCTTAAGGAGCAATCTTCGCCTGATCATGTTAAAGCAAAATTGTTGGATGCTCCTTTAAATCATGACCGCCTGTTCGGCAACAAGGCTGAGGAAGTTCTTAAAAAGATGGAAGATAAAGCTAAATCTGTGCAAACTGATTTTTTACAAGTTCAGCCTCCTAAATTTAGTAGGCACTGGCCCTCTAAGAATTGGTCCTTTCCAGCCCCTTCCAGGTCTTCTCAAGCCAAGCCCAGACACAGCAAAAACCCAGGTTTCAGCCCCAGGGGACACAGAACTAAGCAGTGGGGTGCCTCCACTTCCAAATCTGGAAATAATAAGACTCCACCTTATGGCAAACTGTCTCAATGACTTCCTTTTAAAATTTCCAAGTACTTATCAACTGACTACCCCTTTGGGGGAAAGATTGCTCTTCATGAAAAGAATTGGGAACTCATTACCCAGGACAAATGGGTTTTAAATATAGTATCCCAAGGATGCAGATTCCACTTCCACACGTTGCCAACACCAAGTGGGTGGCCGGATCTAACACCAAATCAGTGGGCAGAGGCCCAAAACCAAGTGCTTTCTCACTCTCAAGCATGGAGGCTATTCAGCTGGTACCAGAAGAGGAAAAGGGACAAGGTTTCTATTCAAGACTTTTCCTGGTACCCAGAAAAGACAATTCATGGAGTCCTAACCTGGACCTGTCTACTCTAAACACCTTTTTGGAGATTCCAAAATTCAAGATGCTGACTCTTCACAAATTACTTCCTATGCTAGACAAAGATGCCTGGTTGGCAGCACTAGATTTAAAAGAAGCATACCTGCACATCCCAATCAGGGAATCTTGCAGAAGATACCTATGCTTCAAAGCAGGCTACACACACTTATCAGTTCTTTGCACTGCCCTTTGGCTTATCTACTGCACGCAGGGTATTCACAAAGTACTTGGCTCCAGTTATTGCATTTTGCAGGAAAGAAATATTCAAATATACCCATACCTGGACAATTGTCTATTTCAGGCAGAAAGCCAGGCCATACTTTTGGATCATCTGGCCTTTGTAAAAAGGGTTCTAACTTGTCTGGGGTACACCATAAACGAAAAGAAATCACACCTGGTACCCTGTCAAAAATTATATTCCTGGGTGCAAGCTTGAATACAACTTCCCAGATGGCGTACCTCACGCCAGAGAAACAAATGCATTTCACTACCTACTTCAAACAAGTGACCACAAAATCCCTGCTATCTCCAAGACAAATACTGCAAGCCTTAGGGTTCATGGCTTCCTGCATTCTCCTAATTCCATATGCAAGACTGCATATGAAGAAACACAGTGGTATCTAAAAAGTCTATGGTTCCAACATTCTCAAGACCTAGAAACTATGATTCCTATCATAACCTTGCCTACGCTTAGAGTTCCTTTGGTGGGCAGAGGCCTGCCACCAAAACAAGGGACTACCTTTCACATCACCCCCTGCTGCCCAAACCCTAACAACAGATGCATCAGACTATGCATGGGGGGAGGGCTCTCATGGTAGGGAAGTGCATTCAGGGCAAATGGAACCCAAGTCAAATGCACCTGCATATCAATCAAAAAGAAATGTTAGCTGTACAGAATGCTCTGACAGCCTTCAAGAACTACATTCTTCCAGGACAGCTATTGGTAAAGGCGGACAACACCACTGTGATGCGGTACATAAACAAGCAGGGGGGTACACATTCTTACCCCCTCTGCAGACTAGCCATGGCATTGTGGAACACAGCCTTGAGCTACTAAGTGCACCTACAAGCTCAGTTCCTGCCAGGAAAATTAAATACACTGACAGACTGACTAAGCAGAAACCTGATGGACCCAGGTGGAAACCTGGAACCAAGAATTTTCAACATGTTGACAAGCAAATGGGGGAGCCCAGATAACTACCAGTTGGACAGATTTTGCACAAGGGCTCCCCACAAACAAGCCTGGAAAGTGGATGCTCTATCCTTCAGCTGGAAAAACCTATCTGTCTATGCCTTCCCACCCTCTGCCTCTGCTTTTCCAAAGTACTAATAAAAATCAAACGGGACAAACCAAGGATGCTTTTGATTGCTCCAGACTGGCTGCGGCAACACTGGTACCCCCTCCTGCACAGTGTGTCTTAGTTTTCTGCATGGCACCTGCCTCAGACTCCTTCCCTGCTGTCTCAGCAGGTGAACCAGATTCTGCACCCTCAGCTTCTAACACTGAACCTTGTAGCCTGGCTAATTACTTAATCTCTCCTTTACCATCCCTCAGCAAACCTGTGATGGATATCAATTTAGAGGTAAAGAGGCCTAGTACTAGAAAATCTTATGCTGAAAAATGGAAAAGATTCGGTGCCTGGAACCAATCTCAAGGGATGAGCACAGCAACGCCCAATTTACCTCAGATTTTACAGTACTTAACTGAGATGCTTCACAAGGGCCTGTCTTTTTCCTCCATTAAAATCCACGCCTCAGCCATTTCAGCTCATTATAAAATAGAACCTCCCCTCTTCTCTCATCCACTGCTCAAGCAGTTCCTCAGAGAGGCCAAAATTTTAGACCACCCAGGAGAGCTCCAACCCCAGCCTGGGACCTTAACTTTGTCTTAGAGAAACTCACTCTACCTCCTTTCGAGCCAGCTGCTTCTGCAGACTTAAAATTTCTTTCTTGGAAAAGAGCTTTCCTTTTAGCAATTACTTCAGCTAGAAGGGTATCTGAATTACAGGCCCTTATGGCAGTGGAGCCTTTCATCATCTTTCATGCAGACAGGGTGTCACTCAAAACCAATGTATCCTTCATGCCCAAGGTGGTATCCAGTGTGGCTCTTAATCAGCCCATTCATTTACCAACCTTCTTTACCAATCCACAGAATACAGGGGAACGGATACTGCATTCCTTGGATGTGCACAGACAACTTAGAGTCTACTTGGACAGGACTAAATATCAAAGGAAATCTGAACAACTGCTGGTGGCATTTGCTGCAGGGGCAGAGTGGAAGGCTATTTCAGAGCAAACCATTTCTAAATGGTTAAGCCATTGCATTCATTTCTGCTATAAGCACCATGGAAAACCTATCCCCCAGGGGATCAGATCTCACTCCACCAGGGCTGCATCTACCTCTACAGCCTTTCTCAGAGGTGCCCCTACAGGGACAGCCTAGAAGCTGCTACCTGGAGTTCTGTACATACTTTCACCAAGCATTATCATTTGCCAATTTTCTCTAAATCCAGAGCTGCCTTTGCCACTGCAGTCTTACAGGGCCTTATAGCTGGCCCTAATGTTATCTAAATTCCTCCTCCCAACCATAGCTTTGGGAATCTACCCAAATGTAATGACTGCAACAGTGAAACACGAAGAACATAGTACAGTTGTGTACACTTACCATAAATGTAGATGTTAGAGTGTATTCACTGTTGCAGTCTTGGTTACCCTCCCTGCAACCCCCTAACTTCTTTTGGCTGTACTTCTACTTTCTTTTACTATGCTTAAAAGCCATTTTGGTGTATTTGCTTTTTAGTTGGAGGCATATCTTGTACTTTTATATTTAATTGCTTACCATTAGGGGGGCACCTGACATCTAGGGCAAGAAAAACTGATGTAATGGCATCGGCTGCATGTTTTATACCCCTGACGACCTGACGTCATGGAAGAAGGGACAGCAACCGATGCAGGACCCAAGACTTTGTTAATCAGGCCGACTGAGGGCTACCTGCAAGCAGATAACCCAAATGTAATGACTGCAACAGTGAATACACTCGAACATCTACATTTATGGTAAGTGTACACAAATGTACTTTCTTAAATGTGTAGATACTTTCTTCAGAAGCTAGATCCTGTATGAATCTTATTATTTCTAACTTGTCTCCAGTGTGTAAACATGATGAAAAAGTGTGTATGATTTTGCAGATACTGTGTCTCGGGCCAGTGCAGTTGCATTTGTTTTGAGAAGATGTGCCTGGGTATGTAATCAAAAGACTGAGATTTTAAACTCTACTTATAGATAAGGAGGTTTGGTTTGGCCCTTCTGTTACTTAGGTTCTCAAATAGTTTGATAAAAAGGAGGAAGTTGATTTGGGGAGTTTATAAGATTTTTCATGCCCCCTGTCATAAATGTTACAAATCCTCTGCTTCCTTCAAAAGACAAAGTAGACTATCTCTGCCGTCTGCTGACAGACAGACAAAAAATTGAGGCCAGAAAGGAAACAGTAAAAAAAAAAAAAAATGGAATCCTTTTAGAAAAAGGGACAGACTTCACCATCAGAATGATTCGTATCCGTTCCCTCTGTGTCTTTATGTCATGAAAACACTCTCTTTCTGTTGACCGTTGACAACAAACTTTCAGACTCATGGGTACTAAAAGATGTTCAGGAGAGTTACAGTTGGCACTAGATACACGTACTCTGAAGGTTCTTTAATGGAGATGACCTTGACTGTGCATCTTGGCTGTCTTCATCCTTTGGTTATGACACAGACTGTTAAGAACACTGTGGCTTCTGACACTCTACCAGAGGATCTGTCATTTGGGAGTACTCTCTCTCTCTTTGCAGAGCATTTCCAATGGCAGTCTCAGGAGAGGAGATCTCTAATCCCTAGAAAAGAGCTGTGGAATTTCTTGGACTCAGATAAACCTGTTGCCATTCCTTCCGTCCAAGAGACCCTCCTGGATCTTTTTGAAACTCATTTCTTGGAGCCAGACTCTAACTTTGTGTTCTCAAGAAATCTTGACTGATTTTTACAGAGTACAGGCTCTACACAAGTTGTTTTATAACATTCTCGTTACAGACGCAGAGTTCCCTTAGTTTCTTAAGGGAACTGGACTAGTTTCAGGTTGTAACACACTTCCTAATCACATGGTAAGTAGGCTGTTTTCATAGTCCTTAAGTCCCTAACCCTCATTAAATTCCAAGAACTTGTTTTATAGCAAATATTAGAAGCTTGTGGGGGGAGTGCAGGGTGAGACCAAGTGGACTTCCTTGGTTCAGTACATTCAGACCACCCTGCAAGTAGGAAAACACAATGTTATTCATGTTTCATTGTTGCATTCCTGACTTGTGGGATTTCCTGCTGTGGAAGCCCTTGGCTCGCCCAAGTACCAGAGTAAAAATATCCCTCAGTGCATTGGTCGGTCCCCACTAAAGATAAGTCATCTGAAAGCTAAGTGCTCCTTTGAAGAACACACTTTCTTGCTTTAACCCATGTCAGATAAGGTTAACAATTGTCTCCGCTGTGATAATCAAATCTCACACCGAGATTTTCATATGTTTTGTGTCACCTGCCTAGACCTGGATCATGATGTCCCTAGTTGCTGTTTTTGCGCCCATTTCAGTTGTAGGACTGTCAGGCATATGGACAAAAATCTTAGCTAGGCATCGTCTGCCATCTACCTCACATCATCCGATGGGGTCCGCCAGTCGTCCTGAGGTTGAGCTTCCCTAAGTGTAGGAAGGACAAAGAAAAAAAGACCCAAGCTTAGGGCCTCTGGTGACAACTGTTCGCCACTTGCCAGTTCCCCAAGGCTCGTTATTGCTGAGGAAGGCGAGGTGCTTTTGCAGCCCCCATCTGCGACCAAGGTGGTGGTGCAGGGCACTGTCGAGACCTGTATGGAGTCTAACTTGCTGTCTGGTCCCACAGCTTCTGCACAGGTCATGGTTTTCAGATGTTCATCGTGTTTCACTGTTGCAGTCATTACACTTGGGTTATCCTGCTGACAGACTACCCGCAGTCGGCCTGAATTCCAAAGTCTTGGTCTGGCGTCGTTTGCTGTCGCCTCTTCCCTGACGTCAGTGCGCCAGGGGTATAAAAGATGCAGCCAACGCCATTTTCTTCAGTCTTTCTTGCCGCGTGGTTCCCGAAGCAAAAGCGGTTCGCAAGTGCCAGTCGGCCGACTCCTGAGATTTTCGAAATTGAATTTCAGAACCAAAGTCTCCAATAAAGCTAAGTACCCCATTGGGGGAAGCTTTTTCTTGCTCCAGACCGATGTCAGTAAAAGTTAACAATTGTATTTCTTGTGGGAAGCAAATACCTCATAAGGATTTTCACTCTTACTGCATTCCTTGCCTAGGCCCCGGCCACGACGTTGCTAGTTGTCGGTTTTGTGCTAGATTCAACCAACGCACTATTAAGCGTCGGTTTGATTTTGCTTTACATTACTTTGGCCGAAGGTTTAATTATATAATGCCGTCCGAACAACCGACAACCGGAATTCATAAAAAACGCAATGACAAAGAAAAGGACAGGCATCCGAGATCCAAAACTGACGAAGCCTCTTCTAGGCCAGTCGCCGGTTGTCAGTGAGGAGCTTTCGCAGCCCCCGACACCCGCTACCTCAGAGCCACAGGCCGTCTCCGACTCCCATGTGGAGACACCTAGGCCTATGGAAACTCAAGGTATTGGGCCTACAGAAACTATTCCCTCAGATGGGTCCTGAGCCACTGAGCAGGCATCGGCTTCTGAGTGTGTTTTCAGACCTACACAGTTTACTATCAGGACTACTTCAGCAGCCAAGACAAAGTCTAAAACACCTATAAAGACAAATAAACAAGTTCAGGATTCACCTGGACAGTCATCATTGCCAAAGAAACAGATGCTTAAAATGGCCGAGGACCTAATTACTCTGATCAGCAGTTCCCATCCCCCTCCTAATAAAAGGCCTAGGCCAGATACTGACTATGATTCCTCTGACCAGGTTTCTATTTCCTCTGATTCCTCTTCAGAACAGGGATATTCTCTTCCTCCCTGTGAGGATTCTGATGCTGAAGAATCTATTCCTTCAGCCTCTCCTCCTGAGGATTATTATTTTGGGGAACCCTGCACACCTTGAGGGAGCATTTCCATTGGGAGAGCCAAGATTATTCTGAATCCAAGAAAAGGCTCAGAGATTTTCTTTTATTGCCTCAGCACAGGCCCTTTGCTATTCCCCCTGTACTAGATATTGTTGATGATGTTTTTTCTGAATCCAGTTTGTCTCCTGATTCTTTACCACCTGCGAAAAGAACAAACCAAGACAAAAACAGACCAACAGATAGACTCCAAGGAGGCCGCAACCACAAATGGTAACAGATCACACCACGAATTTACCTAGGTTTCGTCTTTAATCAGACTTCTTCAGAATACAAATGATAAAAAACACACCCTTTTTATGTGTAACACCTGACAATGACATCAGCAAAGCATTGGTGCAATTAAAATTCTTTCCAAGATAAAGGAAACCACTTAAAAATTGGTAAAAAGGCAGTTTTCGTAAAAACACTGACAAATAACAATTGTCATTAAATATGTGCTTGATAACAAATTCCACAATAATAAAACATGAAATACATGTACATTAATGTATGAACACATCTCTATTCCCTAATAAATGCCTATCCCAGAATATTCTTTAGTTTCAATATAGGCATAATGCTAATACAGTCATTAATGCCTGGAAACACCAGACATTCAATTTCAGTTGCCATTTCATTTCACAAATGTCTAAGTGCACTTCAAGCATTCTGCCCTGAGTGTCAAATAAGATCTGCTGAATGACACTAAATTTGAAAGAATGACCCACATTACATTCAATATGCCTATATAAAGCATTAGTCTTTTTCTTTAGTCTAATGTCCGATTGATGCTCAATTATACGATCCCTGAGTGCCCTACTAGTCTTTCCGATATAAAAAGCCGGACACTGCCCACATAAGGCCACATATACTAAATTCCTGCTGTAACAATCGAAGTGGCCCCCAAGCCTAATGGTGACCCCAGCTACTTTGTAGACAGAATTAGTAGGGTTGATCAAGGGACATACACTACACCTACCACATTTGAAGGTACCCCTATTCCTGTTAGAAACAATAGGAGGCCTTCCATCCCTTTCCAACAGTTGCTTAAATGAGCATCCCTTCCTGAAAACACATCTAGGAGGCACCCCCAATTTGTCACTAACCAATTGGTCCAACCTCAAAAGTTTCCAGTTGTTCGTTACTATCTCCCTAATATATACGGAGCATCAAATGAATAAGTGGTGATAAACAATAGCAAATGATCCTCACCAACTCGTGTGGGCTCAGCAGCATTCCCAAAGTTAGTTGTAACTACACCGAGGCTCATTCTATCCTCATTGTTTTCATGGAGTCGTACCCGTACTGTATCAGGTTTACCACTTATTAAGGCCCAATAAACACCATTAGCCCTTTTTGACTTAACCTCATCAGCAATGCATGTACATAATGCTGCCAGATAACCACGCCTGATAAACAACTGCTTCATAAATTCAATTTCCTTAAAGAAGTCATCATCCAAACTAGTCATTCTTGCTGCCCTGACCATTTGCCCTTTTACAATTGCTTTCTTCTGATGGTCCGGATGGCAGCTTGAATAACTCAAATAGGAATTTGAAAAAGTGGCCTTCCTGTGTATTGTGGATGCCAAAACATTATCAACAGGGTTAATATTCAAATGGACATCTAAATAATCAATCTCAACTTTACTCGAATTGTAAGTGAACTTCAAAAAATCCACAGAATTGTTAATGTGTTCGATAAGCGTCCATACTTCATCAAAATCACCTTCCCAGACAATAAACAAATCGTCCAAGAATCGTGTATAAAAATTAATTTGGGACATAAAATGACTGGTGAATAGGAATTCCTGCTCCCAGTATGCCATAATGTAATTAGCATAAGCTGGCTGCCCCCATAGCAACACCAGTTATCTGCTTATAATATAATCCCTCAAAATAAATAAAATTGTTATTGAGGACAATTTCCATCAAGCCAGTCAGCAAGTTGATTCTGTCCTGATCATACAAGCCAGTTTTAAATAGCTGCCGTTCCAGCCATTCCAGCCCGATTGCTGTAGGGATAACTGAAAAAAGATTAACAACGTCCACTGTGATCAGTATAGTGTTATCACTAATCTGAATTCCCTTTAACTTCTCCAAAAAGGACCAAGAGTCCCTAGTGATGTATTCAAATTTCTTTAAACCCTTTTGCAACTCATGGTCCAAAAACTTACTAATGAAACAAGTTTTACTACGTTTCCCGCCGACTATAGGCCTAAACGCCAAATTGTTTAAACCCTTATGTATTTTGGGAATTCCGAAAATGCCACTAACCAGCGGAAAGTTGTTATTCATGTAAGAATACTCCACCTCATTAATGTGCCCCTGCATTAATAAATCCTCAATATACAAGTTAACCTTACTGTAAGCAATGTTGAGCTGATTAACACTACTCTCTTCATATGTGTCCGAGGCCAACAAGACCATCATATTATCCACATAATCAACGCGATCTATGACTACGAGCCCGTTACCTTTGTCGGGTTTCATAAATCTAATGGTACCATCAGTTACTAACTCATTTAATAGCAAGCGCTCGTCCCTAGTTAAATTATCCATTCTTTCAAAAGCCTGTTTACTGCTCAAACATCTACCCTGAGCAAAATGTTCCCTAATTTCAACCTCACAAATCTTTTCAAAACAGCTAACTACACTGTTGCTAGGAGGTACATACTTACTTGGCTTTTTTAACACCGGGGGTGTTTCATTAATACTTGCACCCTGAAATAACAGTTTCAAATTAATTTTCCTCACTAATAATTTTAAATCCACTAGGGTATCACTTAATGTACCCCTTGCTAAAGGTACAAAAGTTAACCCTTTGGCTAACAAATTTCAATGCCTCGGACACATATGAAGAGAGTAGTGTTAATCAGCTCAACATTGCTTACAGTAAGGTTAACTTGTATATTGAGGATTTATTGCTGACTGGCTTGAGGCAATGAGGATAGAATGAGCCTCGGTGTAGTTACAACTAACTTTGGGAATGCTGCTGAGCCCACACGAGTTGGTGAGGATCATTTGCTATTGTTTATCACCACTTATTCATTTGATGCTCCGTATATTAGGGAGATAGTAACGAACAACTGGAAACTTTTGAGGTTGGACCAGTTGGTTAGTGACAAATTGGGGGCGCCTCCTAGATGTGTTTTCAGGAAGGGATGCTCATTTAAGCAACTGTTGGAAAGGGATGGAAGGCCTCCTATTGTTTCTAACAGGAATAGGGGTACCTTCAAATGTGGTAGGTGTAGTGTATGTCCCTTGATCAACCCTACTAATTCTGTCTACAAAGTAGCTGGGGTCACCATTAGGCTTGGGGGCCACTTCGATTGTTACAGCAGGAATTTAGTATATGTGGCCTTATGTGGGCAGTGTCCGGCTTTTTATATCAGAAAGACTAGTAGTGCACTCGGGGATCGTATAATTGAGCATCAATCGGACATTAGACTAAAGAAAAAGACTAATGCTTTATATAGGCATGTTGAATGTAATGTGGGTCATTCTTTCAAATTTAGTGTCATTCAGCAGATCTTATTTGACACTCAGGGCAGAATGCTTGAAGTGCACTTAGACATTTGTGAAATGAAATGGCAACTGAAATTGAACGCTCTAGTGTTTCCAGGCGTTAATGACTGTATTAGCATTATGCCTATATTGAAACTAAAGAATATTCTGGGATAGGCATTTATTAGGGAATAGAGATGTGTTCATACATTAATGTACATGTATTTCATGTTTTATTATTGTGGAATTTGTTATCAAGCACATATTTAATGACAATTGTTATTTGTCAGTGTTTTTACGAAAACTGCCTTTTTACCAATTTTTAAGTGGTTTCCTTTTATCTTGGAAGGAATTTTAATTGCACCAATGCTTTGCTGATGTCATTGTCAGGTGTTACACATAAAAAGGGTGTGTTTTTTATCATTTGTATTCTGAAGAAGTCTGATTAAAGACGAAACCTAGGTAAATTCGTGGTGTGATCTGTTACCATTTGTGGTTGCGGCCTCCTTGGAGTCTATCTGTTGGTCTGTTTTTGTCTTTACCACCTGCACCAGTTAAGCCAGATAGGCACTACAGGGTCCCAGATTCACATAAATTCCTTTATAAAAACCCTGCTGCTGACCCAGAAACAATTTCACAGGGTCCCAAAGGGGTCAAGGCTTCCACTGCAAAAAATCCTGTTCCCTCTGATAGGGATTCCAGAGCACTGGACAGATGGGGGAAAAAAGTCTACACCTCTGCTACTTTAGCTGTAAGGGCTTTAAACTGTCAGTTTCAAATGCTTAAATACCAACAATATCTGATGTCTTTGCTCAAACAGAAAATGCTTACAAGCTCAGAAGGTACTGAAAATTAGGAAATGCAGGATTTGTTGCATGCAGCTGAACAAGTGGGAAAGCATACTTTGCAGTGTGGTTTTGATTCATTAGAGGCTTCTTGCAGAGCCGCAGTTACTGGTTCTGTCATTCGAAGGCATGCTTGGTTAAAGGAACAAAGTTTACCTGATCATGTTAAAGTACAATTGTTGGATGCTCCATTACAGCATGATTCTTTGTTTGGTGTTAAGACAGAAGAGGTGTTAAAGAAAATGGCGGATAAAGCAAAATCAATGCAGACAGTAAAGGATTTCTTACAGGTTCAGCCACCCAGATTTAGCAGGAACTGGCCTTGAAAAAATTGGTCCTTTCCAGTGTCAGACAGGCCACAAAGAAGCAGATACAGACGCCCAAGAGGCAGATCTCAGCCACAAGGCACATACAGACCTAAGCAATGGGGTGCTTCTGCTCCCAAAGGCGGTGAAGACAAATCTCAACCCTATAGGAAACAGTCCCAATGACTTCCCTCTACCAATGCCAAGCACTTACCTCTTGCAGGCACCCTTAGGGGGGAAACCCAAGACAAATGGGTACTAAATATTGTTTCACAGGGTTACAGGTTCCACTTTCACACCCTTCCAAGGCCAAAAGGTATGCCAGACCTGCCACACAATCAATGGACAGAGGCACAAAGGCAAATTTCTGCTCTCATGGACATGAGGGCTATTCAAAAAGTACCACAGCAAGAGCAAGGACAAGGATTTTACTCAAGACTTTTCTTGGTGCCCAGAAAGGACAAAGCTTGGAGACCAATACTGGACCTGTCGACTTTTTCCCTGGACGTTCCATAATTCAGAATGTTGACACTACACCAACTACTACCCATGCTGGGCAAGAAAGCTTGGCTAGTTACTTTGGGCCTCAAACAGGCATACCTGCATGTCCCAATCAGACAGTCTTGCAAAAAATACCTCAGATTCATAGCTGGCTCAATGCATTATCAATTCTCTGCACTGCCCTTTGGCTTATCTACTGTGCCCAGGGTCTTCACAAAATGCCTGGCACCAGTAATTGCATTTTGCAGACAAAAAGGAATTCAAATATATCCCTACTTGGACGACTGCCTTATTCAAGCAGACAGCAAGGACATTCTACTAAAGCATCTGGCATTTGTAAAAAGATTACTAATTTGCCTAGGGTACACAGTAAACGAAAATAAATCAAAACTAGTGCCCTCTCAAGAGATAATATTCATGGGTGCAAGCTTAAATACCACTGCCCAGATGGCTTATCTCACGCCAGACAAACAAAGGCAACTGACTCATTATTTTCAAATGATGGCAACAAAGACCCAGCTACCTGCAAGAAAAATTCTGCAGGCTTTGGGCTTCATGGCATCCTGCATCCTGCATCCTGCTAATTCCATATGCAAGACTGCATATGAGGAAGCAACAATGGTATCTAAAAAGTGTTTGGACTCAACATTGCCACAGCGTTGAAACAATAATTACTCTCATTCACTGCCTGCAACAGGAGTTTCGATGGTGGCCACTGGCCTGTCACCACAACAAGGGACAGCCTTTCACTCTACCCACAGCCAGGCAGACACTAACAACAGATGCATCGGATTATGCCTGGGGAGCACACATGGGAAAATGCATACAGGATACGTGGCCCACAGACCAAATGCATCTTCATATCAATAAAAAAGAGATGCTAGCTGTACAGAATGCCCTGACAGCCTTCAAGGATCTGCTACATCCAGAACAACTATTACTAAAGACAGACAATACTACAGTCATGTGGTACATAAACAAGCAAGGGGGCACACATTCCTACCCCCCCTGCAGGCAAGCGATGACTTTGTGGAACACAGCACTGGCCTATCAAGTACATCTGCAGGCACAATTCCTGCCAGGAAAGAAAAATACTCTGGCAGACAACCTAAGCAGAAACATCTAAAACTAGATCCACAAGTCTTCAGCATGATAACAAAGAAATGGGGATGCCCAGACATAGATCTATTTGCCTCTCCTCACAACTGCCAACTACAGAGATTCTGCTCAAGGACTTATCACTCACAAGCATGGAAGGTGGATGCTGTATCATTCAGTTGGAAAAGCCTATTAGTTTATGTCTATCCACCACTGCCTCTACTCCCCAAGGTACTCCTAAAAGTCAGACAAGAGAAGCCAAAAATGATTCTGATTGCCCCAGACTGGCCACGCCAGCACTGGTACCCAATACTAAAGAGCTTGTCTCAAGGACCAGCCTGGACTTTACCTCAAATTCATCATCTGCTGACACAACAAAACAATCAGATCCTGTACAGCCAACTCGGAACCTTAAATCTGGCTGCTTGGCGAATAATATAGTCACTCAGAATTCACCTCTCTCTAAAGGAGTTATGGGCATCATTTTGAAAGCCAGGAGGCCCAGCACCAGGAAATCTTATGCAGAAAAATGGAAGAGATTCTGTGCTTGGAACCAGGCACAAGGACTTGAACCGCTTGTCCCGAATATTCCTCAGATTTTATAATACCTGACTGAGATGCTGGGCAAAGGCCTATCCTTCTCATCAGTTAAGATCCATGCCTCTGCCATTTCAGCTCATTACAATACGGAACCTCCTATTTTCTCTCATCCACTACTAAGGCAGTATCTCAGAGGGGCAAAAAACATAAGACCCCCAAGGAGAGCACCTACACCAACATGGGACCTCAACTTTGTCTTGGAAAAGCTCACACTGCCTCCTTTTGAGCCAGCCAATACAGCTGAGATAAAATTCTTATCATGGAAAACTGTTCTGCTCCTAGCAATAACCTCAGCAAGAAGAGTCTCAAGAGTTACAGGCATTAATGGCAGTGGAACCTTTCACCATTTTTCATCCGGACAGGGTTTCTCTAAGGACAAACCCAACATTTATGCCAAAGGTAGTACCCAGTGTGGCTCTTAACAAAACCATTCATTTACCAACCTTTTATCCAAATCCCCAGAATAAAGGGGAGAGACTTCTGCACTCTTTTGACATACACAGGCAGCTACGCTTATACTTGAACAAAACAAAAGCTTTCAGAAAAACTGAGCAACTTTTTGTGGCATATGCTGCAGGATCACAAGGAAAGGCTATTTCAAAGCAGACTATTTCAAAATGGATAGGACACTGCATTAATTTCTGCTATGCACAGCATCGCAAACCAGTACCTAAGAATATTAGGCCACATTCTACCAGGGCAGCAGCCACATCAGCAGCCTTTCTCAGAGGAGTACCAACCAAGGAAATTTTGGAGGCTGCAACTTGGAGTTCAGTGCACACTTTTTCCAAGCACTATCATTTACCTCTTTACTCTAAATCCAGGGCAGGCTTTGACACTGCAGTCCTGCAGGGCCTCATAGCCACTCCTAATCCTATTTAGACCCAGCCGCCCAACCTCAGGTTTGGGATTCATCCCAAGTGTAATGACTGCAACAGTGAAACACGATGAACATAGTACAGTTGTGTACCTGCCATAAATGTAGATCTTCGAGTGTAGTCACTGTTGCAGTCCAGGTTACCCTCCCTCCATCCCCCTTTCATTGCTGGGACTTATCTGTACTTCTCTATTCTATACAACCTATGTGGTGTATTTGCTTGTAGTGGAAGCTAATGTTTATGTTTGTGCATGCTTTTTATTTGCAAATTTTTTAGCCTACCCTTTTGGGGGCACCTGACATCTGGGGCAAGAAAAACTGAAGAAAATGGCGTCGGCTGCATCTTTTATACCCCTGGCACACTGATGTCAGGGAAGAGGCGACAGCAACCAACGCCGGACCAAGACTTTGGAATTCAGGCCGACTGCGGATAGCCTGCCAGCAGGATAACCCAAGTGTAATGGCTGCATCAGTGAATACACTTGAACATCTACATTTATGGTAGGTACACAACTGTACTTTCATTGGTTGGGTCTGGAGTCACTCAGCAGACCTCTGCTTCTGACGAGCAGTCTTTTACCGGCAGAGTTCCTTTGAGGCTTCAGCCAGCATTGGTTCTTCCTTACAAAGAGACTGGTATCAGAATTGCAGATGTACTTGGTCCCAAAGCTACCTCTAAGAAGGGTTCTACCTTAGGGCCTAGGCCTACCAGCTGCCACTAACTAGGATATCAGCAAAGACCTGGTCAGGTTAGCTGAGGATCTTATATCCTTAGTCAGAGCTAGGCAACTCCCTTTGAAATTTTCCCCAGGGAAAAGGAAGAGGGATCCTTCCCCTGAAGGTTTCTCTGAATCTCCTGATTTATATGAGGATTCTGACCAGGAGGAGTCTGTCTTTGAGGAGGAACCCATCCTTACTTCTTTTAAAGATTCAGATTCTGGCTTCATCTTCACCTCCTGAATACATCACTTTTGGGGAAACACTGCATGCCATGAGGGAACATTTCCACTGGGAGGCATAGGAATACCCACAATCTAAAAAGGGTTAGGGAGTTCCTTGACCTTCCGGAACACAAACCTTTGGCTATTCCTCCTGTAATGTTTTTTTATGAATTCTTCCCTGAATTCAGATTGTCTACCTCCAGCCCTTCGAAAACCAGACAGGTTTTACAGGATGTTGGATTCGCATAAATGCCTCTTCAAAAACCCCTCTGCTGATCCAGAGGGTGTCACTCCAGGTGGAGCAATAGGTAGCGTTTGAAAAAACCCTTTACCTGGTAACAAAGAAAGCAGGGCCCTTGGTAGGTTTGGTAAAAACAAAAGTCTACACTTCTGCTACCCGAGCTATGAGGGCCCTTAACTACCAGTTTCATATGGTAAAATACCAACAAAGCGTTTTAGATGAAATGAAGCAAAAGATATCTTCTTAGGACGACAAGAACATTTCCAAGGAATTGTTGGACCTTTGCCATTCCAGCTTCCAGGTGGCTAGACACTCGCTACGCTGCGCCTGTGATGCTATGGAGGCCTGTAGACAAGCTGCTTGTATCTCCTTCTGTCATTAAAAGGTATGCTTGGCTTATACAACAGTTCCTACCTGACCATGTCACATCCAAACTTCTAGATACACCCCTGGATAAGGACTTTCTTTTTGGGCCAAAAGCTGAGGCTGTGCTCAAAAAGATGGAAGATAAAGCAAAATCTATGCAAACTGTCAAGGACTTCCTCCTAGATGTCCTTCAAGGATGCATCTGCAGTCCTTACAAATGGGTTGTCCTGTCGTCAGGCAGCCCTTCGGTCGGCCAGATTCCAAAGTCTGGGTCTGGCCTCGGCTGGTGTCGCACTTCACCCAACGTCATAGCTGCAGTTCTTCGGGTATAAAGGCATCAGCCGACGCCATTTTCCTCAGTCTTTCTTGCCGCGTGGCACCCGAAGCAGAAGCTGTTCGCAAGTGCCGGTCGGTCAGAACCAGAGATTACTACTACAAGTACCGAAGACTTCTAAACAGCTAAGTACCCCGTTGGGGACTCTTTCTTGCCTCAGCCGATGTCAGAAAAAGTGAATAACTGTTTAAATTGTGGGAAACAAATACCTCATAAAGATTTCCACTCTTACTGCTTACCTTGCTTAGGCCCAGACCACGACGTAGCAGCTTGTCTAGCCTGTGCTTCTTTCAACCGACGAACGCTTAGACGTCGGTCGGAATTTGCTGAAGAGTTTTTCGGCTCCGCTTTTGCTTACATTATGCCGTCGGATATTCCGACTACGCAAATTTCTAAAAAACGCAAGGAAAAGGACCGACACTCGCGGTCCACGGTCTCGGCCGAAACCGCAGTTAAGCCAACCGCGAGTGTCTCGGTTTCGGCTGAAACTGAGTCCACGGTTCTTCCTTCGGCCGAAAGCTTGCCACTTACCGAGGCCTCATCCAGCTTGGCTGCATCTGCTACTGAAATCCCACCTGCTCTTGCAGGTTCACAGGATTTATCCGATACTATCCCTTTGGATATTTCTACCCCTGCACGTGGAGCTGCTAGGCCTCCTGCATCCATGTCGATTAAGGCCTTTGCCAGGGCTAAAGCAGCAAAAACTACCAAAACTGTGCCTGCTAAGACCCTCTCACAGGCCCAGTTCTAGTTCAAAAATGCTTAGTCTAGCAGAGGATCTCATTTCTTTGATCCGGGATCCCAACCACATCCAGACAGGGCCTCTCACCCTCCTCCAGAGAAGAGGACTAGAGTAGAGCCCCCTGAGCCACTTTCTTCAGATGGCTCCTCTGATGAATCAGATAATTCAAACCCTCCAGAGGCCCCTTTTTCTCCTTATGAGGACTCTGATGCAGAAGAGTCCATTCCTTCTGCCTCTCCGCCTGAGGAATTTTCTTTTGGGGAAACCTTGCATGCTATGAGGGAACAATTTCAATGGCAGGGCCAGGATTTTTCAGACTCTAGGAAAAGGCTTAGAACCTTTTTGCATTTACCACAGCATAGGCCTTTAGCCATTCCTCCAGTACTTACTGTTGTGGATGATGCTTTTAATGATGCTTGTACTGCTCCTGATTCTCTTCCTCCGGCCCCTGCTAAGCCCGATAGGTACCACAGGGATGTCCTTCAAGGATGCATCTGCAGTCCTTACAAATGGGTTGTCCTGTCGTCAGGCAGCCCTTCGGTCGGCCGGATTCCAAAGTCTGGGTCTGGCCTCGGCTGGTGTCGCACTTCACCCGACGTCATTGCGGCAGTTTTTCGGGTATAAAGGCATCAGCCGACGCCATTTTCCTCAGTCTTTCTTGCCGCGTGGCGCCCGAAGCAGAAGCTGTTCGCAAGTGCCGGTCGGTCAGATCCAGAGATTACTACTACCGAATACTACTTCGAAGACTTCTATAAAGCTAAGTACCCCGTTGGGGACTCTTTCTTGCCTCAGCCGATGTCAGAGAAAGTTAATAATTGTTTATCTTGTGGGAAACAAATACCTCATAAAGATTTCCACTCCTATTGCATACATTGCTTAGGCCCAGACCACGACGTAGCAGCTTGTCTAGCCTGTGCTTCTTTTAACCGACGGATGCTTAGACGTCGCTCGGACTTTGCTGAACAGATTTTCGGCTCCGATTTTGCCTACATTATGCCGTCGGATCCTCCGACTACGCAAATAACCAAAAAACGCAAAGAAAAGGACCGACACTCGCAGTCCGGTTTCGCTGAAACCGCGTTAAGCAATCCACGAGTGTCTCGGTTTCGGCCGAAACCGAGCAAGCGGTTCTTTCTTCAGCAGATAACTTGCCTTCTACCGAGGCCTCTTCTGTACTGGTAGAAACGGCTTCTGAAATCCAGCCTTCTGTTGCGATTTCACAGGATTTATCAGACACCATTCCACTCGATATTTCTACCCCTGCACGTGGAGCTGCTAGGCCTCCTCCAGCTATGTCTATTAAGGCCTTTGCCAGGGCTAAAGCAGCCAAAACTTCCAAACCTGTGCCTGCCAAGCCCCCCTCTCACAGGCCCAGCACCAGTTCCCATATGCTTTCTTTGGCACAGGATCTCATCACTTTAATTCGTGGATCCCAGCCTCATCCAGACAGGGCCTCTCTCCCTCCTCCAGAAAAGAGGCCTAGAGCAGAGCCCCCTGAGCCGGTAGCCACAGATGATTCTTCTGATGATTCAGATCATACAGACCCTCCTGAGGCTTCTTATTCTCCTTACGAAGACTCTGATGCTGAGGAGTCCATCCCTTCTGCCTCTCCTCCTGAGGAATTTTCCTTTGGGGAAACCTTGCATGCTATGAGGGAACAATTTCAGTGGCAGGGCCAAGATTTCTCAGACTCTAGAAAAAGGCTTAGGACCTTTCTACACTTACCACAGCATAGGCCTTTAGCTATTCCTCCAGATGTCCTTCATGGATGCATCTGCAGTCATAACAACTGGGTTGTCCTGTCGTCAGGCAGCCCTTCGGTCGGCCGGATTCCAAAGTCCGGGTCCGCTTCGCTGATGTCGCACTTCACCCGGCGTCATCTCTGCTGGTCTTGGTATAAAGGCATCAGCCGCGCCATTTTCCTCAGTCTTTCTTGCGTGGCGCCCGAAGCAGAAGCTGTTTGCAAGTGCCGGTCGGTCAGATCCAGAGATTACTACTACCGAATACTCCTTCGAAGACTTCTAAAAGCTAAGTACCCCGTTGGGGACTCTTTCTTGCCTCAGCCGATGTCAGAAAAAGTCAATAACTGTTTAATTTGTGGGAAACAAATACCTCATAAAGATTTCCACTCTTACTGTTTGCCTTGTTTAGGCCCAGACCACGACGTAGCAGCCTGTTCGGCCTGTGCTTCATTCAACCGACGAACGCTTAGGCCGGTCGGAGTTTGCTGAACAGTTTTCGCTCAGATTTTGCGTACATTATGCCGCCGGATCCTCCGACTACCCAAATTGTTAAAACGCAAAGAAAAGACCGACACTCGCGGTCGCGGTTTCGGCGAAACCATGGTTAAGCAAACAAGCGAGTGTCTCGGTTTCGGCCGAAACCGAGAAAACTGATCAAAGTACAGCCGAATCAATGACTACTACTGAGGTTCCGGCTACTTTACTTGAATCGGCCTCAGAAATTTTACCTACAACAGTGGTTACTAGTGACTTATCAGACACCATCCCTTTGGATGTCTCTACCCCAGCACGTGGTGCTGCTAGGCCTCCTGCAACCATGTCTATTAAGGCCTTTGCCAGGGCTAAAGCAGCCAAACCTACTAAATCAGTGCCTGTTAAACCCCCCTCAACCAGGCCCACTTCTAGTTCACAAATGCTTACTCTGGCAGAAGATTTAATATCCTTAATTAGGGGATCTCAATCTCACCCAGACAGGGCCTCTCAGCCCCCAGAAAAGAGACCTAGAGCAGAGCCCCCCGAGCCTGTGTCCTCTGATGATTCTGCGGATGACTCAGATATTACAGACCAGCCAGAGGCTCCTTTCTCCAATTATGAAGACTCAGATGCTGAAGAATCCATTCCAGCTGCTTCTCCACCAGAAGAATTCTCTTTTGGGGAAACCTTACATGCCATGAGAGAACAATTCCAATGGCAGGAACAGGATTTCTCAGATTCCAGAAAAAGACTTAGGACTTTTCTGCACCTACCACAACACAGGCCCTTAGCTATACCTCCTGTCCTCTCTGTTGTGGACGATGCATTTAATGATGTGTGCACTGCACCAGATTCCTTACCTCCAGCCCCTGCCAAACCAGATAGATTTCACAGGGTGCCAGACACTCATCATCACCTATACAAGGCCCCACTTGCAGACCCCGAAACTATATCCCAGGGGCCTAAGGCAGTAGCCTCGACTACAGCAAAGAACCCTATTCCTTCTGAAAGGGAAGCCAGGTCTTTAGACAGATGGGGCAAACAAGTTTACACCTCTGCTACTCTCTCAGCTAGAGCTTTAAACTGTCAGTTTCACATGATACAATACCAAGAGTTTATGCTTGATCAGTTAACTAAAAAACTATCCTCTGATGAATCTATAGATAAGAAATATGTATTAGAAATGGTAAATAACATACAACAGGTTAGTAACCATTCCTTAAAATGTGGCTATGATGCACTGGAAGCTTCATTTAGATCAGCCATGACTGGCACAGTGATAAGAAGACATGCATGGCTGAAGGAACAGGTCTTACCGGATCATGTTAAAGCTAAGTTATTAGATGCTCCTATGGATAAGGCCAGTTTGTTTGGTACACCTGCCCAGCAGGTAATGAAGAAAATGGAAGAAAAGGCAAAATCTGTACAAACGGTTAAAGATTTCTTGCAGGTTCAGCCCCCAAGGTTTAGCAGGAACTGGCCTGCCAAAAATTGGTCCTTTCCTGGCTCCACAAGATCCCAAAGGGGCAGGAATAGACGTTCCAGAGGCAGAAATCAATCCAGAGGGGGTGCCTACAAAGGACGACAGTGGCAAGGTAATAACAGAGGCACAGGCACAGCCACTACCTCTACAACAGGACAATCACAGTGACTTGATTCTAACTCCGCCTACCAGGGAACAAATAGCAGCACCATTAGGCGGAAAATTAACCTTATTTTCGAAGAACTGGCACAATATCACAAAAGACAAGTGGATTTTGCAAACCATAGACCAAGGTTACCGGTTCCACTTCCACACTTTACCAGTCAAAAGAGGAATGCCAAACCTGCCTCCAAATCAAAAAACAGAAGCTCTACAGCAGATAATGCAATTAACAAAGATGAGAGCTGTGGAAAGAGTACCAATAACAGAACAAGGCAAAGGATTCTACTCCAGACTATTCCTAGTTCCAAGAAAGGAAAAAGTTGGAGACCTATTCTCGACCTGTCCACCTTAAACACATACATCATTGTCCCAAAATTCAAAATGCTGACCCTACAGCAACTTCTTCCCATGCTGGGCAAGGAGTGTTGGCTGGTAACTCTAGATCTCAAGGAGGCATACCTGCACGTCCCCATTCGACCAATTTGCAGAAGATACCTCAGATTTCTTGCAGGATCAGAGCACTATCAATTCTCAGCATTGCCCTTTGGCTTATCTACTGCGCCCAGAGTAATCACAAAATGCCTGGCATCAGTAATCGCCCACTGCAGACTACAGGGAATCCAAATTTATCCATACCTGGACGACTGCCTGCTACAAGGGGACAACAAAAGCAAGCTGACAACAGATTTACAAAGGGTCATTTACTTGCTACAAGCACTGGGATACACAGTCAATTTACAAAAGTCAAGGCTGATTCCATCCCAAACAAGGACATTCTTGGGCGCGGAATTGGACACAGTAAGACAAATGGCATTCCTAACTGCAGAAAAACAAAAAGAACTCCCTCTTTACTTCTTGGCACTAACAAAACAGAACAAGCTAACAGCAAGAAAAGTTCTGCAGGCCTTGGGCTTCATGGCATCATGCATAATCTTGGTTCCACATGCCAGACTGCATATGAGAAAACTACAGTGGTACCTAAAGAATTTATGGTCCCAACACAGGCACAGCCTAGAAGCAGAAATTCCACTAATCCCATGCCTAAAACAGGAGTTCCTATGGTGGGCTCAAGCATGCCAGTCAAACCCAGGCCTACCCTTTCACAACTATCAAGCAAGCCAAACCATCACAACAGACGCCTCAGACCTAGGATGGGGGGCTCACATGCTGGACAAATGCATAAGGATTGTGGACAGGACCAGCTTCACCTGCACATCAACCTAAAAGAAATGCTGGCAGTAAAACTGGCAATCCAAAAATTCAGACCATTTCTCAAAGAAGGCCATTTGATGATAAGGACAGACAACACCACAGTCATGTGGTACATCAACAAACAGGGAGGCACTCATTCATACCCCTATGCAGAATGACTTTGGACCTTTGGAACCTGGCACTCAGCTACAACATCCAGTTACAGGCAATATTTGTACCGGAAAGGAGAACACTCTAGCAGACATGTTAAGCAGAACCACCTCGGATGCTCACGAATGGATGCTACACCGACATCTTCAAGACCATCGCAAAGAAATGGGGAATGCCACAGATAGATCTATTCGCTTCCCTCTCAATCACCAGCTCAAAAATTCTGCACAAGGACATTCCATCCACTTGCATGGAAAGTGGATTCGCTCTCCTTCAGCTGGAAAGGTCTGACAGCATATGCATTCCCACCTCTTCCCTTGGTACACAAGGTATTACTAAAAATCAAGGAGGAACGCCCAAGGATAATCCTGATAGCTCGAACTGGCCAAGACAACACTGGTACCCATTGCTGAGGAGCATGTCTCGGGACAAAATGTGGTCAATACCCTGATGCCTTTGATGTTAACTCAGAACAACTACAGCATCATGCATCCAAACCTAAAACGTTGCAACTGAATGCATGGAACATCACATAGCAGCAACTAATCCAGATCTTTCCCAAAGGGTTAAAGACATTATCCTTGAAGCCCGCAGACCTTCAACAAGAAGGAACTATGCAGGGAAATGGAAAAGGTTTGTCATTTGGAGTGCTGAAAGAGGAAAAGATGTGTCAATATACATATTGCTAACATTCTGGAGTACTTGGCAGAGCTTCTACATACAGGCCTGTCCTATTCCTCCATCAAGATACATGCATCAGCTATTTCAGCAGAATACAGCTTTGATCCACCTGTCTTCTCACATCCTCTACTCAGGCAGTTCCTCAGAGGGATCAAGAATGTAAAACCTCCTAGGAAACCACCATTGCCAGCTTGGGATTTGAACTTTGTGCTAGAAAAGTTGACACTCACCTTTGAACCAGCAGCAACAGCAGACCTACAGCATCTATCATGGAAAACTGCTTTCCTACTGGCAATAACCTCAGCAAGGAGGGTTTCTGAACTTCAGGCCCTAATGGCAGTACAACCCTTCCTAATCTTCCACCAAGATAGAGTGTCCATGAGGACTAATCCTACATTTATGCCTAAGGTGGTATCCAGAGTGTCTTTAAACCAGGCAATCCACCTACCTACCTTCTTCCCCAACCCACAAAACAGAGGGGAAAGAATGCTGCATACCTTGGATGTACATAGACAGCTACGCTACTACCTGGACAGAACAAAAAGTAACAGAAAAACTGACCAGCTTTTTGTAGCCTATGCAACAGGAAGGGAAGGAAAAGCAATTTCCAAACAGACAATCTCCAAATGGATAGGAAATTGCATACGATTCTGTTACTCCTTCCATGGAAAACCAATTCCACAGAGCATAAGGCCTCATTCTACAAGGGCAAAAGCCACTACCACAGCCTTCTTACGAGGAGTGGCAACCAAGGACATTATTGAGGCGGCTACTTGGACCTCCGTGCATACATTTGCCAAGCATTATAATTTACCTCTATATTCCAGATCCCGAGCAGGGTTTGCCACTGCTGTACTGCAAGGGATCCTAACCACACCATAATCTATTCTTCCTCCTCCCCTAGTTGGCTATGGTATTCTACCCAGTTGTTATGACTGCAGATGCATCCATGAAGGACATAGTACAGTTTTGTACCTACCATAAATGTAGATGTCCGAACTGGATAGCATCTGCAGTCAGGATTACCCTCCCTCCTTCCCCTCTGTGGTACTCCTAGGGTATTTACCCTCCTAATAGCTAGCTGGTGGGGGGGGTCTCTTATGGTGTATTTGTTTGTATATATGTACATACATGCTTATTTTTTGTGTTTGCCTATCTTTTTGGAAACATTGGCATTTACCCAAAATTTAGCCTTCCAAGAGGGCAACTGGCATCTGGGGCAAGAAACACTGAGGAAAATGGCGTCGGCTGATGCCTTTATACCCGAAGACCAGCAGAGATGACGTCGGGTGAAGTGCGACATCAGCCGAAGCCGGACCCGGACTTTGGAATCCGGCCGACCGAAGGGCTGCCTGACGACAGGACAACCCAGTTGTTATGACTGCAGATGCTATCCAGTTCGGACATCTACATTTATGGTAGGTACAAAACTGTACTTTCTGTCTGTTGTTGATGATGCATTTAATGATGCTTGTACTACTCCTGATACTTTACCTCCGGCTCCTGCTAAACCTGATAGGTACTACAGGGTCCCGGACACTCATCACCATTTATATAAGGCCCCTTTTGCAGATCCAGAGACTATCTCCCAGGGCCCTAAAGCTGTAGCAGCTACTACTTCTAAAAACCCCCTCCCCTCTGAAAGGGAATCCAGGTCCTTAGAGAGATGGGGTAAAAAAGTTTACACCTCTGCTACTTTGTCAGCTAGAGCTTTGAACTGCCAATTTCATATGATTCAATATCAAGAGTTTATGCTTGACCAGTTGACTAAAAAGCTGTCCTCTGAAGAATCTTTAGATAAAAAGTATGTTCAAGAAATGTTACATAACATACAGCAGGTTAGTAACCATTCTTTAAAATGTGGCTATGATGCACTGGAGACTTCCTTTAGATCAGCCATGACTGGCAGAGTTATCAGGAGGCATGCATGGTTGAAAGAGCAGGCATTACCAGACCATGTCAAATCTAAGCTTTTGGATGCACCTATGGACAAGGTCAATTTATTTGGTGCCCCCGCACAGCAGGTTCTGAAAAAGATGGAAGAGAAAGCAAAATCTGTGCAAACAGTAAAAGATTTCTTACAAGTTCAACCTCCAAGGTTTAGCAGGAATTGGCCCTCCAAGAATTGGTCCTTTCCAGACTCCTCTAAGGCAGGAATAGGCGCTCTAGAGGCAGAAACCAATCCAGGGGTGCCTACAGGGGTCGCCAGTGGCAGGGTAACAACCAACGAGGCACGGATACAGCCACCACCACTACAACAGCTCAATCACAGTGACTTGGCGGTGACACCGCCTACCAGGGAACAACTAGAAGCACCCTTAGGCGGAAAGCTAACATTATTTTCAAGAAACTGGCACTGCATTACAAGAGAAAAATGGATTTTGCAGACTATAGACAAAGGTTACAGGTTCCATTTCCATACATTACCAGGAAAGAGAGGAATGCCAAACCTACCACCTTCTCAAAGGGGAGAAGCTCTAAAACAAATATCTCAATTATTAAGAATGCGTGCTGTGGAAAAGGTACCATTGATGGAGCAAGGGAAGGGATTTTACTCCAGGCTCTTCCTGGTACCAAGAAAAGAAAACAAATGGAGGCCTATTCTAGATCTGTCCGCTCTAAACACATTCCTCATTGTTCCAAAATTCAAAATGCTGACCCTACAGCAGCTTCTTCCCCTGCTGGGCAAGGAGTCTTGGCTGGTAACTCTAGATCTCAAGGAGGCATACCTGCACGTCCCCATAAGACCAATTTGCAGAAGATACCTCAGATTTCTTGCAGGATCAGAGCATTATCAATTCTCAGCATTGCCCTTTGGCTTATCTACTGCCCAGAGTGTTCACGAAATGCCTGGCATCAGTAATCGCTCATTGCAGACTTCAGGGAATTCAAATCTATCCCTACCTGGACGACTGCCTGATACAAGCGGACAACAAAAGCAAATTAACAGAAGACTTACAAAGAGTCATCTACCTGCTACAAGCCCTGGGATACACAGTCAATACAAAAAAGTCAAGGCTGATTCCATCCCAAATAATAACCTTTCTGGGTGCAGAACTGGACACATCAAAACAAATGGCATTTCTAACTGCAGAAAAGAAAGAGCAACTTCCTCTCTATTTCTTGGCATTAACAAAGCAGAGCCATCTAACTGCAAGAAAAGTGCTACAAGCTCTAGGCTTCATGGCATCCTGCATAATTCTGGTCCCTCATGCCAGGCTTCATATGAGAAAGCTACAGTGGTACCTAAAGAATTTGTGGTCTCAGCACAAGCACAGCCTGGAAACTAAAATTCCAATGATCCCATGCCTGAAGCAAGAGTTCTTATGGTGGGCTCAGGCCTGTCAATCAAACACAGGACTGCCCTTCTGCAAAAGTCAACCAAGACAAACTATCACGACAGATGCCTCAGACCTCGGTTGGGTGGCACACATGATGGACAAGTGCATTCAAGGCCTATGGACTCAAGACCAACTGCATCTGCACATAAATCTAAAAGAAATGATGGCAGTAAAATTGGCAATCCAGGCATTCAGACCTCTTCTCCACGAAGGCCAGCTGTTGATAAGGACAGACAACACCACAGTTATGTGGTACATCAACAAACAGGGAGGCACACACTCATACTCCCTATGCCGGCTGGCACTAGACCTATGGGATTTGGCTCTGAGCTACAACCTTCAGTTACAGGCAATTTATGTACCAGGGAAGGAAAACATTCTAGCAGACATACTAAGCAGAACTACAACAGATGCCCACGAATGGATGCTGCATCCGGACATCTTCAAAGCCATCACAAGAGAATGGGGATTACCACAAATAGACTTGTTTGCATCCCCATACAATCACCAGTTGAAGAAATTCTGCACAAGGACTTACCACCCACTTGCTTGGAAGGTGGACTCCCTATCCTTCAGTTGGAAAAGCCTGACAGCATGCGCATTCCCACCACTTCCTTTGATGCACAAGGTGCTATTGAAGATCAAAGAGGAACGTCCGAGGATCATTCTGATAGCCCCAGACTGGCCAAGACAACATTGGTACCCACTGCTGAGGAGCATGTCCCGGGAACAAATATGGAAACTGCCCCTGATCCCATTACTGCTGACACAGAACAACTACAACATTCTGCATCCAAACCTAAAAACTCTGCAGCTAACTGCCTGGAACATTACATGACAGAAATTAACCCAAATTTATCCCAAAGGGTTAAGGACATAATCCTGGAGGCTCGTAGACCTTCAACACGAAAGAATTATGCAGCAAAATGGAAAAGATATCTCATCTGGAGTGCTGCAAAGGAGCAAGATGTGACACTGGTGAACATAGCCAACATCCTGGAGTACTTGGCCGAGCTCTACCACACAGGCCTGTCCTATTCCTCCATAAAGATACATGCATCAGCTATTTCAGCACAATACAGCTTGGATCCTCCTGTCTTCTCGCATCCTCTGCTCAGACAGTTTCTGAGGGGAATTAAAAATGTAAAATCTCCCAGGAAACCTCCATTGCCAGCATGGGATTTGAACTTTGTGCTAGAAAAACTGACTCTACCTCCTTTCGAGCCAGCAGCTACAGCAGACTTGCAATACCTATCCTGGAAAACTGCCTTCCTGCTGGCAATAACTTCAGCAAGAAGGGTCTCTGAACTACAAGCACTAATGGCAGTACAACCCTTCCTGATCTTCCATCAAGATAGAGTGTCCATGAGAACAAATCCTACATTTATGCCTAAGGTGGTATCCAGAGTCTCTTTAAATCAGGCTATTCACCTTCCTACATTCTTCCCCAATCCACAGAACAGGGGAGAAAAGCTCTTACATACCTTGGATGTACACAGGCAATTACGCTACTACCTGGACAGGACAAAAAACAATAGAAAAACTGACCAGCTTCTGGTAGCTTATGCAACAGGAAAAGAAGGAAAACCAATTTCTAAACAGACAATCTCCAAATGGATAGGAAATTGCATTAGACTTTGTTACTCCTACCATGGAAAGAAAACTCCAGAGAACATCAGGCCTCACTCCACAAGGGCCACAGCCACTACCACAGCTTTCTTACGAGGAGTGGCTACCAAGGACATTATAGTGGCTGCTACTTGGACCTCCGTGCATACATTTGCCAAACATTATAACTTACCTCTATACTCTAGATCCCGTGCTGGCTTTGCCACTGCTGTTTTGCAAGGGATCCTGACTACACCATAATCTATTCTCATTACCTCCTCCCCTAGTTTAGCTATGGTATTCTACCCATTTGTAAGGACTGCAGATGCACCCTTGAAGGACATAGTACAGTTTTGTACCTACCATAAATGTAGATGTCCGAGAGGAATGCATCTGCAGTCAGGATTACCCACCCTCCTTCCCCTCTGAGGTACTCCTAGGGTATTTACCAATCTTCAGCTAGCTTGGGGATCTATTATGGTGTATTTGTTTGTATATATGTACATACATGTTTATTTTGTGTGTTTGCTCTCTACTATTTGGAAACTTTGGCATGTATCCAAATTTAGCCTACCAAGAGGGCACCTGGCATCTGGGGCAAGAAACACTGAGGAAAATGGCGTCGGCTGATGCCTTTATACCCGAAAAACTGCCGCAATGACGTCGGGTGAAGTGCGACACCAGCCGAGGCCAGACCCAGACTTTGGAATCCGGCCGACCGAAGGGCTGCCTGACGACAGGACAACCCATTTGTAAGGACTGCAGATGCATTCCTCTCGGACATCTACATTTATGGTAGGTACAAAACTGTACTTTCCGGACACACATTATCATTTGTATAAGGCCCCTTTTGCAGATCCCGAAACTATCTCCCAGGGACACAAGGCTGTAGCAGCTACCTCTACCAAAAACCCCCTCCCCTCTGAAAGGGAATCTAGGGCCTTAGAGAGATGGGGTAAAAAAGTTTACACTTCTGCTACTCTTTCAGCTAGGGCCTTGAACTGTCAATTCCACATGATTCAGTATCAGGAATTTATGTTAGACCAGTTAACTAAAAAACTGTCCTCGGATGAACCATTAGACAAAAAATCTGTACAGGAAATGGTACATAACATTCAGCAGGTCAGTAATCATTCCTTAAAATGCGGCTATGATGCACTGGAGGCTTCCTTTAGATCAGCCATGACTGGCACAGTGATCAGAAGACATGCATGGTTAAAAGAACAGTCCTTACCAGACCATGTTAAATCAAAGCTCCTAGATGCTCCCATGGATAAGCTTAATTTGTTTGGCTCCTGCACAGCAGGTGCTGAAGAAGGTGGAAGAGAAAGCAAAATCTGTCCAGACAGTCAAGGATTTCTTGCAGGTCCAGCCTCCAAGGTTTAGCAGGAACTGGCCTTCCAAGAATTGGTCTTTTCCAGACACCTCCAGAGCTCCGAGAGGCAGGAATAGACGCTCAAGAGGCAGGGGTCAATCCAGAGGTGCCTACAGGGGACGTCAGTGTCAGGCTAACAACCAGCGAGGTACAGCCACAGATCCAGCCACCACCACTTCCACAGGACAATCACAGTGACTTGGCTCTGGCACCGCCTACCAGGGAACAACTAGAGGCACGCTTAGGCGGGAAGCTAGCCTTATTTTCAGTAAACTGGCATTACATCACAGGAGACAAATGGATTTTACAGACAATAGACCAAGGTTACAGGTTTCACTTCCATACTCTACCAAGGAAGAGAGGAATGCCAAACCTACCTCCAAATCAGAAGACAGAAGCTCTAGAACAAGTAACTCACTAAGGATGAGAGCTGTAGAAAGGGTACCATCTATGGAACAAGGGCAAGGATTTTATTCCAGACTCTTCCTGGTACCAAGAAAAGAAAACCAATGGAGGCCTATTCTCGACCTGTCCGCTTTAAACACATACCTCATTGTTCCAAAATTCAAAATGCTGACCCTACAGCAGCTTCTTCCCATGCTGGGCAAGGAGTCTTGGCTGGTAACTCTAGATCTCAAGGAGGCATACCTGCACGTCCCCATACGACCAAATTGCAGAAGATACCTCAGATTTCTTGCAGGATCAGAGCATTATCAATTCTCAGCATTGCCCTTTGGCTTATCTACTGCGCCCAGAGTATTCACGAAATGCCTGGCATCAGTAATTGCTCATTGCAGGCTTCAGGGAATTCAAATTTACCCTTACCTGGACGACTGCCTGTTACAAGCGGACAACAAAAACAAATTAACATAAGATTTGCAAAGGGTCATTCATCTATTACAAGCCCTGGGATACACAGTCAGTATAAAAAAGTCAAGGCTGATACCATCCCAAAGGATAACCTTCTTGGGTGCAGATCTGGACACATCAAAACAAATGGCATTCCTGACAGTAGAAAAACAGGAGCAACTCCCTTTCTACTTCATGGCATTAACAAAGCAGAACCAGCTAACAGCAAGAAAAGTCCTGCAAGCTCTCGGTTACATGGCATCCTGCATAATATTGATTCCACATGCCAGACTACATATGAGAAAGTTACAGTGGTACCTAAGGAATTTATGGTCTCAGCACAAGTACAGCCTAGAAACCCAAATTCCAATAATTCCATGCCTGAAGCAAGAATTCCAATGGTGGGCTCAGGCCTGTCAATCAAACAAGGGACTGCCCTTCCACAGCACTCAACCAAGCCAGACCATCACAACAGACGCCACAGACCTCGGTTGGGGGGCACACATGCTGGACAAGTGCATACAAGGCTTATGGACTCAAGACCAGCTGCACCTACACATAAATCAAAAGGAAATGCTGGCAGTAAAACTGGCAATTCAGGCATTCAGACCATTTCTTCGACAGGGTCAACTGCTGATAAGGACGGACAACACCACAGTTATGTGGTACATCAACAAACAGGGAGGCACACATTCATACTCAATATGCCGGATGGCAATGGACCTCTGGAATGTGGCACTGAGCTTCAACATTCACTTACAAGCAATTTTTGTGCCAGGAAAAGAAAATATACTAGCAGACATCCTAAGCAGAACTACCACGGATGCCCACGAATGGATGCTGCATCCGGACATCTTCAAAACCATTACAGGGAAATGGGGACTACCAGAAATAGACTTATTTGCATCCCCACACAATCACCAACTGAAAAAATTCTGCACAAGGACGTACCACCCACTTGCTTGGAAAGTGGACTCTATCTTTCAGTTGGAAAACCTGACAGTATATGCATTCCCACCTCTTCCTTTGATGCACAAGGTGCTATTGAAGATCAAAGAAGACCGTCCAAGGATCATCCTGATAGCTCCAGACTGGCCAAGGCAACATTGGTACCCATTACTGAGGGGTATGTCTCGGGAACAAATATGGCCTCTGCCCCTAGTTCCCTTGCTGTTAACACAGAACAACTTCAAAACCCTGCATCCAAACCTGAAAACACTGCAGCTGGCTGCCTGGAACATTGCATAAGACCAAATAACCCAGATTTATCTCAAAGAGTTAAAGACATTATCTTGGAGGCTCGCAGACCCTCAACAAGAAAAAATTATTCAGCAAAATGGAAAAGATATCTCATTTGGAGTACTGCAAAAGGAGAGAATGTGTCACTGGTAAACATAGCTAACATCCTGGAATACTTGGCAGAGCTCTTCCACAACGGCCTGTCCTATTCTTCCATTAAGATTCATGCATCAGCTATTTCAGCAGAATACAACTTGGATCCTCCAGTCTTCTCACATCCTCTGCTCAGGCAGTTTCTGAGAGGAATTAAAAATGTAAAACCATCTAGGAAGCCACCATTGCCAGCATGGGACTTGAACTTTGTGCTAGAAAAGTTGACACTCCCTCCTTTCGAACCAGCAGCAACAGCAGAATTACAATACTTATCATGGAAAACTGCTTTCCTGCTTGCAATCACTTCAGCAAGAAGGGTATCTGAGCTACAGGCATTAATGGCAGTACAGCCCTTCCTGATCTTCCATCAAGATAGAGTGTCCATGAGAACTAATCCTACTTTTATGCCAAAGGTGGTCTCCAGGGTACCTTTAAATCAAGCTATCCACCTACCTACATTCTTCCCCAACCCACAGAACAGGGGAGAAAGACTGTTGCATACCTCGGATGTACATAGGCCATTACGTTACTACCTGGACAGGACCAAGAGCAATAGAAAAACTGACCAGCTACTGGTAGCATATGCAACAGGAATGGAAGGAAAAGTAATTTCAAAACAGACAATCTCTAAGTGGATAGGAAATTGCATTAGATTTTGTTACTCCTACCATGGGAAGAAAACTCCAGAAAACATCAGGCCTCACTCTACAAGGGCTACAGCCACTACCACAGCTTTTCTACGAGGAGTGGCTACCAAAGACATTTTAGAGGCTGCTACTTGGAGCTCCGTGCATACATTTGCCAAGAATTATAATTTACCTTTATACTCCAGATCCCGAGCAGGTTTTGCCACTGCTGTTTTGCAAGGGATCTTAACTACACCATAATCTTATTTCTCCTCCTGCCCCAGTTTGGCTATGGTATTCTACCCATTTGTAAGGACTGCAGATGCATCCTTGAAGGACATAGTACAGTTTTGTACCTACCATAAATGTAGATGTCCGATAGGCATGCATCTGCAGTCAGGATTACCCACCCTCCTTCCCCTCTGTGGTACTCCTAGGGTATTTGCCCATCTTGTAGCTAGCTGGGGGAATCTATTATGGTGTGTTTGTTTGTATATATGTACATACATGCTTATTTTTTGTTTGCTCTCTACTATTTGGAACCATTTGCATTTATCCAAATTTAGCCTTCCTAGAGGGCACCTGGCATCTGGGGCAAGAAACACTGAGGAAAATGGCGCCGGCTGATGCCTTTATACCCGAAGAACTGCAGCTATGACATCGGGTGAAGTGCGACACCAGCCGAGGCCAGACCCAGACTTTGGAATCTGGCCGACCGAAGGGCTGCCTGACGACAGGACAACCCATTTGTAAGGACTGCAGATGCATGCCTATCGGACATCTACATTTATGGTAGGTACAAAGCTGTACTTTCATCCTCCTAGGTTTAGTAGGAACTTTCCCACTAAACACTGGTCCTTTTCCTCTCAAGGTGTGGCCCAAGAAAACCCGGAGGGAAAGGCTTCAAAGGCAGTATCAATCACAAATGCCCAGGCAGTGGTCCTTAAAGACCCCACAGGCAGGTGAGTTGTAGGCCATAGGGCCCTGGCAGAGAGCAGCAGTGACTCTTCCTTTCCCGTACTTGCCCCTCCCCCCCTCTCCAGAAAAAATAGGAAGAGGAAGAAGGCTATCCTGTGTTCAAAGAGAATTAGTCCCTCATTACTTCAGACGTGGGTTCTGAAAGTTATCTCAAATGGTTACAGGCAGACTTTCAAAGCGCTATTAAGATACTCAAGTTACCCAGATATTCCACAAAATCAAAGAGCAGAAGCCCTTTCTCAGATTCACAGTCTATGCTGTGGAACCAGTACCAGAGCACCAAATAGGGAAGGGGTTCTGTTCCTGACTGTTTGTGGTTCCCAGAACGGAAAGCCCTTGGTGCCCTGTTCTAGACCTGTCCACCCTCGATCATTCCCTGCGGGTACCAAAACTCAAAATGTTGACTCTTCAAAAACCTCTACCCATGATAGCCCCTCAGGCCTTAATAAGTCACATTAGACCTAAAAGATGCTTGCTTGCACATTCCTATAAAGGAATCTTGCAGAAGTTTTTTCACAACAGGTGCTAGCCACTTTCAATTCTCTGCACTGCCCTTTGGCTTGCCTACTGCTCCCAGGGTCTTAACAAAGTGTTTAACTCCTGTGTTTGTCTTCTGCAGAACAGTAGGGTTCCAAATTTACTCTTATCTAGACAACTGTCTCATTCAAGTCAAGTCAAAGTTCCTCAAGGATCTGGCCTTCACTCAGTACCTCCTCACCTCCTTGGGGTTAGCCATAATTCTTTGCAAATCCAACACAGACCCATCCACCAGGATAGTTTTCCAGGGGGCACTTGTGAATTCCTCACTTCAAAGGGTCTTCCTCCCTCCACAAAAGGTCTCCTCCTGACTCAGTACTTCCAAAACATTATGCAGAAACAGTGCCGGTCAGCCAGGGAATTCCTCAGAGTATTAGGTTACATGGCATCTTGTATCGTCATGATCCCTCTGGGCAGGCTACACATGAGGAAGTTCCAGTGGTACCTCAAGAATCTGTGGTGCCAGCACTCTGTCTCTGGAAACAGAAATTCAGCTGGTCCCTTCCCTCAAGGAGGAGCTTGCATGGTGGACATGGGCATGTGCCCAGAACCTGGGTCTCCTTCGGGGTCCATCCCTCAGGGCCAAACTTTAACCACAGATGCTTTAGAGACAGCCTGGGGGACTCATTTTCAACACCCCCAATCCCAAGGCAGATGGGAAATTCAGTTCAGAGGTAAACGCATAAATTGGAAAGAACTGATGGTAGTTCAGAAGGGTCTGGTAGCTTTCAAAGAACAGTGGAAACCAAGGGTCCTGCTAGTCAAAACAGACATCACAATCATGTGGTACGTAAACAAGGAGGCACTCACGCTTTACCCACTTTGTTGACTAGCTGTGCAGGTCTGGGAGACAGCTCACTCTCTGGGGTTGCACCTCATTGCACAGTACCTCCCAGGTACTCAAAATACTCTAGCTGTTCATCTCAGCAGGAGCCTGATGGATCCCCATGAGTGGCACATCTGCATCGGGAAACATTTCTCAACATAGTCCAGAAATGGGAATCCCACAGATAGACTTCTTTGCCACCAAAGAGAAAATGCTCAACTGAAAATATTCTGTTCCAGGAGCAAACTACCCACAGCCTAGAGGACAGATCCTTTCCCCTTCCTTTGGAGCCTTTTTCTTTATGCATTTCCCCCTGCCTCATCTTCTACAGGTTCTCATAAAATTCAGTGAAGAAGGCCCAAGGCCATTCTGATAACCCCAAATTGGCCCAGGCAGTACTGATGTCCTCTGCTACTAGGTTTAACCAATGAAAATCCATGGTAGTTACCGTAGAGAGTGGACCTTCTGACTCAGGACAATGGAAAGTTTGTGCATCCCAACCTACAGACTCTCATCCTTGATAATTCCCCAATGTCCTCCTCTGAGTATACCCTAAGCAGACAAGTTCAAGGCATTCTAAAGGAGGGTAGAAGGCCTAGTACTGGGAAATCGTATGCAACCAAGTGGAAAAGATTCATTTAGTGTCAGCAGCAAGGCCTCAGTCCCGACTCGGCCAGTGTATCTGCCATTTTAGTTTACCTGGCTACCCTGGTTTACAGAGGCCTAGACTTTTCTTCCATCAAAATTCATGCCTCTGCCATTTCAGCCCACACGCCTATCCTTACTTCTTTCTTTTCCCACCCCTGATGAAATAATTTCCTTCGAGAAATTATTCACATCAGACCTCACAGTGGACAACCCACATCTCCTCGGCACCTCAGTTTTGTTCTGAAAAAATTGACACTACCCCCCCCCCCCCGCTTTGAACCAGCAGCTTCTGCTTAATTAAAATTCTTAACTTGGAAGACTGCCCTTTTACTTGCTGTCACCTCAGCTAGGAGGGTCACTGAGCTGAAAGCTCTTATGGCAGTGGAACCATTTCTCATATTCCACCCAGACAGAGTATCACTCAGGATTAATTCATTCTTTATGCCAAGGTGGTCATTGACACATCCTTGAATCAAGCTATGCACTTGCCCACCTTATTCTACAAGCCTCAGAACCAGAGGGAGAGAATCCTTCACTCCTTGGATGTGCGCAGACAGCTCTCCTACAATCTTCTCAGAACTAAATCTTTTAGAAAATCAGAGTAACTCTTTCTGTCCTTTACCATTGGCTCTGAAGGGAAACCAGTTTCCAGACGATCTCTAAGTGGATCTCTCACTTTTTGTTACAGCAGTCATGATAAAAAGCCACCCAGAGCTGTCAGGACTCGCTCTACCAGGGGTCACTGCTGCCTCTGCTGCCTTCTTGAAAGGCGTTCCTATCAAAGACATTTTGGAAGCTGTTACCTGGTCATACATGCATACCTTTACCAAACACTACCACATATCAGCCTTCTCCATATTTAGAGCAGGATTTGCCACTGCCAACCTGCAGGCATTCTCTCTTCCCCATGGTGTTCCTTCAGCCCTCATCTCCGCTTTGGGAATTATCCCACAAGTTGGGACTGCAACTGTGAAGCATGAAGAACATAGTACAGTTGTGTACACTTACTATAATTATAGATGTTCAAGTGTATTCACTGTTGCAATCTTCTTTCCATCCCTTCTTCCCCCTTTGCCTACAGCAGTAGTTTGCTTCTATCATCTTCACTAACCAGAGAATTCCCTGGGTGTTTTCCCTGCAGGGTTCTGTGTCTACATTTTCCCCTGCTTATGGGTCATCCTGGGGGCTCCTACCTTCTAGGGGGGGGGGGGCAAGAAGAAAAAAAAAAAAACAGCATGTTATGGCATTGGCTGACTTCCGCTATACCCAAGTGTACTGACATCAGGATAGGAGGTCCACCAGCCTTAGGAGGGGGAAGATTTTTACTCTGATAGTCGAGCCAGCCAAGGGCTTCCACAGCAGGAAATCCCACAAGTCAGGACTGCAACAGTGAGTACACTCGAACATTTACATTTATGTTAAGTGTACACAACTGTACTTAGTATTTCATGTGGGTATGATGAATTGGTGTAATCGTCCAGAACTGATGCTATTTGGTCAATGTCTGATGGTCAAAGTCCTTGTTCAAGGATGTCTTAAGTGTGTTTTTTTCAGTGCTTCTTTGGACAGAGAACTCCACTTTGAGCTCCAGGTTTACAAAGTGTTAAGGATAGAGGGAATACAATAGAATCATTAAAACACATTTCACTACTCCCCTTACAAAATACAGCAGGAATTATCTGTCCAAACAAGGCAATTTCTGTTAAGGCAAGGAAAAGGAAAATGGACCAAGGGTAGAGGCGCATTTCAGAAAAGAGGCTACTAAAGGGCAGAGGGAGGTTAGGAGGCTGATAGGGTGATTCTGCCTTTAAGGAGCAACTCTGAATGTTCATCGTGGTACCCTGCTGCAGTCATCACACTTGGGTTATCCTGTCGTCAGGCGGTCCCGCAGTCTGCCTGAATTCCAAAGTCTTGATCCGGCGTCGGTTGCTGTCGCTTCTTCCCTGACGTCAGTGCGCCAGGGGTATATGAGGCATCCAACGCCATTTTCTTCAGTCTTTCTTGCCGTGCGGTGCCCGAAGCAGAAGCAGTTTGCAAGTGCCGGTCGTCCGACACCTGAGATTCAGTCCGAAGTCTTCAAAAGCTAAGTACCCCATTGGAGAAAATTTTCTTGCCTCAGTCCGATGTCAGAAAAAGTTAACAATTGCATTTCTTGTGGGAAGCAAATACCTCATAAAGACTTTCATTCTTATTGTATACCTTGCCTAGGCCCAGACCACGACGTCACTGGTTGTCGGTTTTGTGCTAGGTTCAATAAGCGAACTATAAAGCGACGCTTTGATTTCGCACGACACTACTTCAGTAGAAAATTTAATTACACTATGCCGTCAGAGCAACCAACTACCGGTGTGCATAAAAAACGCAAAGATAAGGACAGGCAGCCTAGATCCAAGCCAGACTCCGAGGCCTCGGCTGGGCCAGTCGCCGGTTCTCTGGTTTTCAGTGAGGCGCCTACACAGCCCCTGACGACCACAGAATTGGAACCCCAGCCCGCTTCAGATTCCCAAACTGAGAGTACTAGGCCAACTCCTTAGGCCCTACCGACAACATTTCAGAAGGAGAAACTTCGGCTTCAGAAGGTGTCTTCAGGCTGACTTCTCTCACCATTAAATTTTTTGCTAAGCTAAAGACTCCACTAAAACCTAAAAAGACAGTACTTCAGTCTCCAGTTCAAGGCCCCATGCCTAAGAAACATATGCTTAAGATGGCTGAAGATTTGATTACTCTGATCAGGGGTTCCCAACCCCCCCCCCCCCAGACAAAAGGCCTAGACAAGAGGAGGATTATGCCTCCTCTGACCAAGTTTCTATTTCCTCAGACTCCTCTGAGGAACAGGATTACTCCTTTCCCCCTTATGAAGATTCTGATGCTGAAGATTCCATTCCCTCAGCTTCTCCCCCCCAAAGACTATTCCTTTGGGGAAACCTTACATACCATGAGGGAACATTTCCACTGGGAGAGTCAGGACTACTCCGACTCAAAGAAAAGGCTCCGAGAGTTTCTTTTACTTCCCGAGCACAGACCACTTGCTATCCCTCCAGTTTTAGACATTGTGGATGATGTTTACTTAGAATCTAGTCTCAATCCAGATTCTCTTCCTCCTGCTCCAGCCAAACCAGACAGATATTATAGAGCTCCTGACTCTCACAAATTCCTTTACAAAAGCCCTGTTGCTGACCCAGAGACAATCTCCCAGGGTCCCAAAGGAGCGAAGGCTTCTATGGCTAAAAATCCAGTTCCCTCTGAAAAGGACTCCAGAGCACTAGATAGGTGGGGGGAAAAAGGTTTACACCTCAGCTACTTTAGCTATGACAGCACTCAATTGTCAATTTCACATGCTGAAATACCAGCAATTCCTAATGTCTCAAATAAAACAAAAGATGAGCACACACCCTCAGCAGTCTGAATTCAAGGAAATGCAGGATCTGTTGCATGCAGCTGAACAGGTGGGCAAACATACTTTACAATGTGGATTTGATTCCTTTGAAGCTTCCTGTAGAGCAGCTGTCACTGGGTCTGTTATACGTAGACATGCTTGGTTAAAGGAACAAACTCTGCCTGATCATGTTAAAGCAAAGTTGCTAGATGCACCCTTATAGCAGGATGTCTTATTTGGGGTTAAAGCAGAATGGAGGATAAGGTAAAATCTATGCAGACTGTCAAAGATTTCTTACAGGTACAGCCCCCACGCTTCAGCAGAAATTGGCCAACAAAAAATTGGTCCTTTCCAGCTTCTGGCAGACCACAGAGGGGTAAATACAGACGCCCAAGGGGCAGAGGTCAAGCACAAATACCTTACAAACCTTGCCAATGGGGCACTGCAACACAAAAGGGAGGAGAAAACTGGTCCCAAACTACTAGAAAACAAACACAATGACTTACACCTCAAACGCCAAGCAAAGCTCTCTTGGCAGTGGCAGCTCCCTTGGGAGGAAAATTAGCACTTTTTGCAGACAACTGGCACATCATCACAAAGGACAAATGGGTCCTAGACATTATCTCACAAGGATACAGATTCCATTTCCACGCCATACCAAGGATAAAAGGAATGCCAAACCTGCCACAAAATCAATGGGCAGAGGCACAAAAACAAATTACAGCTCTCATGGACATGAGAGCCATTCAACTGGTACCTACACAGGAGCAAGGCCAAGGATTTTACTCAAGGCTCTTTCTAGTCCCCAGAAAGGACAATGCTTGGAGACCCATTCTGGACCTTTCAATTCTAAACACCTTCTTGCAAGTACCCAAATTCAAGATGCTAACACTACAGCAGCTTCTTCCCATGTTGGGCAAGACAGCTTGGCTAGTAACGGTGGACCTCAAGGAGGCATACCTGCATGTCCCTATCAGACAAAATTGCAGAAGATACCACCGTTTCATTGCAGGTTCAACCCATTACCAATTCTCTGCACTGCCCTTTGGCTTATCTACTGCGCCCAGGGTCTTCACAAAATGCCTGGCACCAGTAATTGCACACTGCAGACAAAGAGGAATTCAAATATACCCATATCTGGACGACTGCCTCATCCAAGCAGAAAGCAAAGACATTCTCTTACAACATCTGGCTTTTGTAAAACACCTTCTAAGTTGCCTAGGGTACACAGTAAACGAAAAGAAATCAAAACTAGTGCCCTCACAAAATGTGACATTCCTGGGTGCCAGCTTGAATACAACGGCCCAGATGGCTTATCTGACGCCAGACAAACAACTACAGCTAACTCAATACTTCAAAATAATGGCAACAAAGACTCAACTCCCTGAAAGAAAAATTCTGCAGGCCTTGGGCTTCATGGCATCTTGCATACTACTTATACCATTTGCAAAAATGCGTATGAGGAAATTACAATGGTACCTGAAAAGCGTATGGACTCAACACAGCCACAGTTTGGAAACAATGATACCTCTCATTCCCTGCCTTCAACAGGAGTTTCTATTGTGGTCACAGGCATGTCACCTCAACAAGGGTCAACCTTTCACCTTACCCCCAGCCAGGCAAACTATGACAACAGATGCATCGGACTATGCCTGCACATCAATCAAAAAGAAATGCTAGCTGTACAGAATGCTCTGATGGCCTTCAAGGACCTTTTACACCCATAACAGCTGATAATAAGGACAGACAACACGACAGTAATGTGGTACATAAACAAGCAAGGGGGTACACACTCCTACCCTCTATGCAGGCAAGCAATGACCTTGTGGAACACAGCACTGGCTTACCAAGTTCAATTACAAGCTCAATTCCTGCCAGGAAAAAAGAACACATTGGCAGACGACCTAAGCAGTAACATCATGGATCCCCACGAGTGGAAACTGGATCCACAAGTATTTGCAAAGATAACTCAAAAATGGGGGCACCCAGACATAGAACTGTTTGCCAACCCCCAAAACTATCAGCTATCAAAATTTTGCACAAGGACATTTCACCAACAAGCTTGGAAAGTGGACGCACTCTCATTCAGTTGGAAAATGCTGACGGTATATGCCTTTCCTCCATTGCCCCTTCTCACAAAGGTGCTGCTGAAAGTGAGGATGGACAGACCACGAATGATACTCATTGCCCCGGACTGGCCACGCCAGCACTGGTACCCACTACTAAGGAACATGGCCCACGGCCCACCATGGATTTTACCACAGATTCCTCATCTGCTCACACAGCAAGACAGTCAGATCCTACACAGCCAGCTCAAAACCTTAAATTTGGCTGCTTGGCAAATCACCTAAGCAACCAGCCAGCTCATCTTTCACAAGCTGTTATGGATGTCATTCTGGAGGCCAGGAGGACCAGCACCAGGAAAGCCTACTCAGATAAATGGAAAAGATTTTGCGCCTGGAACCAAGCTAAAGGCCAAAATACCCTTGAGCTGGATATGCCTCAGATTCTACAATATTTAACTGAGCTGTTACACGAAGGACTTTCCTTTTCATCTATTAAAATCCACGCCTCAGCTATTTCAGCTCACTACAACATGGATCCTCCCGTATTTTCACATCCACTTCTAAGACAATACCTCAGAGGGGCCAAAAACATTAGGCCTCCCAGGAGAGCACCAACACCAACTTGGGACCTCAACTTTGTTCTGGAAAAACTTACGCTGCCGCCTTTTGAGCCAGGTTTCTCAGCTGATTTAAAGTTTATATCATGGAAGACTGCCCTGCTGCTAGCAGTTACTTCAGCCAGAAGAGTCTCAGAGCTTCAGGCACTAATGGCAGTGGAGCCTTTCCACATTTTTCATCAAGACAGAGTTTCCCTACGAACTAACCCCTCCTTTATGCCAAAGGTGGTATCCAGTGTGGCTCTAAATCAAACCATTCATTTACCCACCTTCTTCCAAAATCCACAGAACAAAGGAGAAAGACTCCTGCACTCCTTGGACATTCACAGGCAACTACGTTACTACCTGGATAAGACTAAGGTTTTCAGAAAATCTGACCAGCTTTTTGTATCCTATGCTACAACATCACAAGGAAGGGCTATCTCAAAACAGACCATTTCAAAATGGATAGGACATTGCATACGTTTTTGCTACACCCATCATGGAAAACCAGTTCCTGCTAGCATTAGGCCCCACTCCACCAGGGCAGCAGCTACATCTACATCCTTCCTCAGGGGGGTGCCAACCAAGAATATTCTGGAAGCTGCAACTTGGAGTTCTGTACACACCTTCACCAAACACTATCACTTACCACTTTACTCTAAGTCTAGAGCTGGCTTCGCCACTGCAGTTTTGCAGGGCCTTCTAGCCTCCTCTAACCCTGTTTGACTCCAACTCCCATCCTTGGATTTGGGATTCAACTCAAGTGTGATGACTGCAGCAGGGTACCACGATGAACATAGTACAGTTTTGTACCTACCATAAATGTAGATGTTCGAGTGTATACCCTGCTGCAGTCCAGGTTACCCTCCCTCCATCCCCTCTGACCTTTCAGTACCTTAAAATCTGATACAACCTTTGTGGTGTATTTGCTTACAGCTGGAGGGATGTTTTGTTTGTGCTAAACCTTTATCATTGGTGCTATCTACTGACCACCTTTTGGGGGGGGGCACCTGACATCTGGGGCAAGAAAAACTGAAGAAAATGGCGACGGATGCCTCTTATATACCCCTGGTGCACTGACATCAGGGAAGAAGCGACAGCAACCGACGCCAGACCAAGACTTTGGAATTCAGGCCAACTGCGGGATCGCCTGATGACAGGATAACCCAAGTGTGATGACTGCAGCAGGGTATACACTCGAACATCTACATTTATGGTAGGTACAAAACTGTACTTTCCTGCAGTCCTTTCCCCCTCCCACAAAAAACTCACCCTGACCCTTTCCCCTCATAGATCTTACCCTTACCCCATTGCAGGAGTCAAATGCCTCAGTTAGTGTTTTGAAGGAACATCTGACAAACAAGTCCAAGCATTGTCTCAGGGAGATGTAAACTACAGTTGCTTTCCAATTCACAAAAATGGGAATTCCCCAAGAACGAAGGGATCAAAACAGTTTGTACAATCCATCTTGGAAGCAATGTTGTCTCAGGACCGCCATTGGTTCCCTAAGGACAGGAAAGGCTGGGATGTTCTTCGTGTTTCACTGTTGCAGTCATCATATTTGGGTTATCTGCTTGCAGTAGCCCTCAGTCGGGCTGATTAACAAAGTCTTGAGAGTCCTGCGTCGGTTGCTGACTCTTCTTCCATGACGTCAGGGGTATAAAACCTGCAGCCAGCACCATTACATCAGTCTTTCTTGCCTTGCGGTGCCCAAAGCAGAAGCAGTTTGCAAGTGCCGGTCGGCCGACTCCTGAAATTTTGTTTTCGAGTTTCAGAACCGAAGTCTTCAACTAAAAGCTAAGTACCCCGTTGGGGAAACTTTTTCTTGCTCTTAACCAATGTCAGTAAAAGTAAATAATTGCATTACTTTGTGGAAAGCAAATACCTCATAAAGATTTTCATTCGCACTGTATTCCTTGCCTAGGCCCTGACCACGACGTACCTCGCTGTTGGTTTTGTGCGTTATTTAAACCATGAACTATCCGTCATCAGTATGTTTTCACTTCTAAATATTTTGGTGCTCGGTTCAATTATCCTGATAAGTCTTCAGTAAGCCATCCAACTACCAACATTCCAAAAAAACTCAAAAGATAAAGACAGAGACAGGCTGCCTAGGTCCAAAGCTGCCGACAACGCTTCTACTAAGCCAGTTGCCAGTTTACTGTTACTCGGGCGCTTTCGCAGTCCCTGATACCCGCTTCTTCAGATTTGCAGGCCTCAACTGAGACCCATTTGGAGTCCGCTATGCCCCGAGATGCTTCAGCTGTGGAACCTGCGGATGCCTCCTACCTTGGATGGGTCCGGAGCCGCTGTGCAGGCACTGGCTTTTGAGGGTGTATTCAGGCCTACTGAGTTGTGTATTTAACCAATTCCATCTTCTTCTTTTTCAAGGCCTTAATCTCGAACCATGCCTAGAAAACTGACGCCCAGACCACATGGTCAGGCCTCTATGCCTAAAAAACAAGTGATAAGAATGGCTGAAGATCGTATTGCTTTAATTAGGGGAAGCCAACCTTCCCCCTCTAAGAGATCTAGGACTGAGTTTGCTTATGATAATTCTAACCAGGATTCTGAATTTTTTGTTTCCTCTGATGACCAGGATTTACCCTTCTGTTCCTATGAGGATTCTGATGCTGAGGATTCTATTCCCTCTGCTTCTCCCCCAGAGGATTTCTCTTTTGGTGAAATCTTGCATACTCTCAGGGAGCATTTTCATTGGGAAAGTCAGGATTTCTCTGATTCTAAAAAGAGGCTTAGGGATTTCTTACTCCTGCCCCAGCACAGGCATTTAGCCATACCTCCTGTACTAGACATAGTTGATGATGCCTTTTCGGAATCTAGCTTGGCCCCTGGCTCTTTACCTCCTGCTCCCAGAAAACCTGATAGATATTACAGGGTCCCTGACTCTCACAAGTTCCTTTTTAAAAATTTTACTGTGGATCCTGAGACCATTTCACAGGGACCCAAGGGCATTAAAGCTACTACTGCCAAAAATCCTACCCCCCCCCCCTTATAGAGACTCCAGGGTGCTGGATAGATGTGGTAAGAAGGTATACACTTCTGCAAGTTTTTCCATTAGGGCCTTAAACTGCCAGTTTCATATGTTAAAGTATCAGCAGCATTTTATTGGATTGCTTAAACAGAAAATTATGTTGATTCCTAATTGTGCTGAAAATAAGGATTTACAGGATTTACTGCATTCAGCTGAACAGGTTGGAAAACATACTTTGCATTGTGGTTTTGATTCGCTAGAGGCATCTTGCAGGGCTGCTGTAACTGGGTCTGTACTTAGAAGGCATGTTTGGCTTAAGGAGCAATCCTTACCAGATCACGTTAAAGCGAAATTACTGGATGCTCCCTTAAACCAGGACCGCCTATTTGGCAACAAGGCAGAAGAAGTTCTTAAAAAGATGGTGGAAAAAGCTAAATCCATGCAAACTGTTGTAAAGATTTTTTTTCAAGTACAACCTTCAAAGTTTAGTAGGCATTGGCCTTCCAAGAATTGGTCCTTTCCTGCCTCTTCCAGACCTTCTCAGTCCAAACCCAGATCCAGCAGAGCTCCCAGACTTCAGTCCCAGGGTACTCACAGGACTAAGCAGTGGGGGGCCCCCACTTCCATATCTGGGAGTAGTAAAACTCCCCCCTATGGTAAACTGTCTCAATGACTTCTTTTTAAAACTTCTAAGCACTTCTCAACTGACTGCCCCTTTGGGTGGAAAGATTGCTATTCATGCCAAGAACTGGGAACTCATTACCCAGGACAAATGAGTTTTAAATGTGTCCCAGGGATACAGATTTCACTTCCACACATTACCAACACCAAGCGGGTGGCCAGATCTACCCCCAAATCAGTGAGCAGAGCCCCCAAAGCAAGTATTTTCTCTCTTAAGCATGGGGGCTATTCAATTGATACCAGTAGAGGAAATGGGACAACGTTTCAACTCGAGACATGTTCTTCGTGTTTCACTGTTGCAGTCATTACATTTGGGTAATCTGCTTGCAGGTTGCCCTCAGTCGGCCTGATTAACAAAGTCTTGGGTCCTGTGTCGGTTGCTGTCCCTTCTTCCATGACGTCAGGTCGTCAGGGGTATAAAACATGCAGCTGACGGCGTTACATCAGTCTTTTTTGCCGTGCGGTACCGAAGCAGAAGCAGTTCACAAGTGCCAGTCAGCCGACTCCTGAAATTTTCATTTTCGAGTTTCAAAACCAAAGTCTTCAACTTAAAGCTAAGTACCCCGTTGGGGAAACTTTTTCTTGCTCCTTACCGATGTCAGTAAAAGTTAATAATTGCATTACTTGTGGAAAGCAAATACCTCATAAAGATTTTCATTCATACTGTATTCCTTGCCTAGGCCCTGACCACGACGTACCTTGCTGTCGGTTTTGTGCTTTATTTAATCAACGCACTATCCGTCATCAGTATATTTTTGCCTCTAAATATTTCGATTCTCAGTTTAATTATCCAGAAATGTCATTGGTTAGCCATCCGACTACCGGGATTCCGAAAAAATGCAAAGATAAAGACAGAGACAGGCTGCCGAGGTCCAAAACTGCCGACTAGGCTTCTCCTAAGCCAGTCGCCAGTACTCAGTGAGGCGCTTTCGCAGCCCATGATACCCGCTACTCCTGATTCGCAGGCCATTACTGAGACGCATTCGGAATCCGGTATGCTGCGAGAGACTTCAACTATGGAACCTGCGGATGTCTCTACCTTGGATGGGTCTGGAGCCGCTGTGCAGGCACCGGCTTCTGAGGGTATTTTCAGGCCTACAGACTTGCATATTAAATCAACACCTCCTTCATTACTAAGGCCTAAATCTCGATCCATGTGTAAAAAAACGATGCCCAGGCCACATGCTCAGGCCCCTATGCTTAAAAAACAAATGATAAAAATGGCTGAAGATCTAATTACTCTAATCAGGGGTAGTCACACACACACCCCCCCCCCAAGATGCCTAGGGCTGAGCTTAATTATGATTCTTCTGATCAGGATTCTGTTTTTTCTGACTCTTCTGATGACCTGGATTTGTCCATATCTACTTATAAGGATTCTGATACAGATGATTCTATTCCCTCTGCTTCTCCTCCTGAGGATTTTTCTTTTGCGGAAACTTTACATACTTTAAGGGAGCATTTTCACTGGGAAAGCCAGGAATTTTCAGATTCAAAAAAGAGGCTTGGGGATTTCCTCCTTCCTCATTATAGGCCTTTGGCTATACCTCCTGTACTAGACATTGTTGATGTTTTCTCGGAATCCAGTTTGGCTCCTGATTCCCTGCAGTAAACCTGACAGATACTACAGGGTTCCTGAGTCCCACAAGTTCCTTTTCAAAAATCCTGTTGCAGATCCAGATACTATTTCTCAGGGGCCCAAGGGGCATTAAGGCTTCTACTGCTAAAAATTCTACCCCTTCTGATAGAGACTCCAAGGCACTGGATAGATGGGGTAAAAAGGTTTATACTTGTACAGCTTTGGCAATCAGAGCTTTAAACTGCCAATTTCAAATGTTAAAATATCAGCAACATGTTATTGGACTGCTTAAACAGAAAATGATGTTGATTCCTGACTGTGTGGAAAATAAAGATTTACAGGACTTAATGCATTCTACCGAACAAGTTGGAAAACATACTTTGCAATGTGGTTTTGATTCTTTAGAGGCCTCTTGCAGGGCTGCTGTTACTGGATCTGTGCTTAGAAGGCATGCTTGGCTTAAAGAGCAATCTTTGCCTGATCATGTTAAAGCTAAATTTTTAGATACTCCTTTAAATCAGGACCGCCTGTTTCGCAACAAGGCTGAATAACTTCTTAAAAAGATGGAAGATAAACCTAAATCTATGCAAACTGTTAAAGATTTTTTACAAGTGCAACCTCCTAGATTTAGTAGGACTGGCCTACTAAGAATTGGTCCTTTCCAGTCCCTTTCAGGTCTTCTCAAGCCAAACGCAGACACAGCAAAAACCCCAGGCTTCATTCCCAGGGGACTCTCAGAACTAAGCAGTGGGGGGCCTCCACTTCCAAATCTGGAAATAAGACACCCCCCTATGGTAAACAGTCTCAATGACTTCCTTTTAAAATTCCCAAGCACTTATCTTTTGACCGCCCCTTTGGGAGGAAAGATTGATCTTCATGCAAAGAACTGAGAACTCATAACCCAGGACAAATGGGTTTTAAATATAGTGTCCCAGGGATACAGATTTCATTTCCAAACGTTGCCAACACCAAATGGGTGGCCAGACCTGCCCCCAAATCAGTGGACAGAGGCTCAAAAACAAGTACTTTTCCTCTTAAGCATGGGGGCTATTCAGCTGATGCCAGAAGAGGAAAAGGGTCAAGGTTTCTACTCCAGACTTTTTCTGGTACCCATAAAAGACAAATCATGGCGTCCAATCCTGGACCTGTCTACTCTAAACACCTTTCTGGAGATTCCAAAATTCAAGATGCTGACTCTTCACCAATTACTTCCTATGCTAGGCAAAGACGCGTGGTTGGCAACACTGGATTTAAAAGAAGCATACCTGCACATCCCAGTCAGGGAATCTTGCAGAAGATACCTATGCTTCAACGGAGGCTGCACGCATTTTCAGTTCTCTGCACTGCCCTTTGGCTTGTCTATTGCGCTCAGGGTATTCACAAAGTGCCTGGCTCCAGTTATTGCATTTTGCAGGCAAATAAGTATTCAAATATACCCATACCTGGACGATTGCCTAATTTAGGCAGAAAGCCAGGGCATACTTTTGAATCATCTGGCGTTTGTAAAAAGGGTTCTAACTTGTCTGGGGTACACCATAAATGAAAATAAATCACAACTGGTACCCTGTCAACAAATTACATTTCTGGGAGCGAGCTTGAATACAACTTCCCAGATGGCGTACCTCACACCACAAAAGCAAATTCATTTGGTAACCTATTTCAAACAAGTGGCCACAAAATCCCTGCTATCTGCAAGACAAATACTGCAAGCCTTGGGGTTCATGGCCTCCTGCAGTCTTCTAATTCCACATGCAAGACTGCATATGAGGAAACTATAGTGGTATCTAAAAGGCCTATGGAGTCAACATTCTCACAGCCTGGAAACAATGATTCCTATCATACCTTGCCTACACCTAGAGTTCCTCTGGTGGGCAGAGGCCTGCCACCAGAACAAGGGACTACCAGTCACACTACCCCCTGCCACCCAAACCCTAACAACAGATGCATCAGACTATGCATGGGGGGGCTCACCTGGCAGGGAAGTGCGTTCAGGGCAAATGGAACCCAAGTCAAATGCACCTACTTTTCAATCAAAAAGAAATGTTAGCTGTACAGAATGTTCTGACAGCCTTCAAGGACTACATTCTTCCAGGACAACTAATGGTAAAGACGGACAACACCACGGTTATATGGTACATAAACAAGCATGGGGGTACACATTCCTACCCCCTCTGCAGACTAGCCATGGCATTGTGGAACACAGCCTTGAGCTACCAAGTGCACCTACAAGCTCAATTCCTGCCAGGAAAATTAAATACAATGGCAGACGGACTAAGCAGAAACCTCATGGACCCACACGAGTGGAAACTGGAACCAAGGATTTTCAACACGTTGACAAGCAAATGGGGAAGCCTAGACATAGATCTATTTGCCTCCCCCCAGAACTAACAGTTGGACAAGTTTTGCACATGGACTCCCCACAAACAAGCCTGGAAAGTGGATGCTTTGTCCTTCAGTTGGAAAAAACCTGTCAGTCTACGCCTTCCCCCCGCTGCCTCTGCTCTCCAAATACTAAAAGTCAAGCAGGACAAACCAAGGATGATCTTGATTGCTCCTGACTGGCCGCGCCAACACTGGCACCGCCTCCTGCGCAGTGTGTCGCAGTTATCTCCATGGCACCTGCGTCAGACCCCTTCCCTGCTGTCTCAGCAGGAGTACAAAATTCTGCACCCTCATCTTCCAACATTGAACCTTGCAGCCTGGCTAATCACTTAAGTTCACCCTTATCATCCCTCAGCAAAACTGTGATGGATGTCATCTTAGAGGCAAGGAGACCCAGTACTAGAAAATCTTATGCTGAAAAATGGAAAAGAATCTGTGCCTGGAACCAATCTCAAGGGATGAGCACAGCAGCGCACAATTTACCTCAGATTTTGCAATACTTAACTGAGATGCTTCACAAGCGCCTGTCTTTTTCCTCTATTAAAATTCACGCCTCAGCCATTTCAGCTCATTATAACGCAGCACCTCCCCTCTTCTCTCATCCTCTGCTCAAGCAGTACCTCAGAGGGGCCAAAAACTTGAGACCACCCAGGAGAGCTCCGACCACTGCCTGGGACCTTAACTTTGTATTGGAGAAACTCACTCTACCTCCTTTCGAACCAGGTGCTACTGCAGACTTAAAATTTCTTTCTTGGAAAACAGCTTTCCTTTTAGCAATCACTTCAGCTAGAAGGGTATCTAAATTACAGGCCGTTATGGCAGTGGAGCCTTTTATCATCTTTCATACGGACGGGGTGTCACTCAGGACCAATCCATCCTTTATGCCCAAAGAGGTATCCAGTGTGGCTCTTAATCAGTCCATTCATTTGCTAACCTTCTTTCCCAATCCACAGAACAAGGGGAACGGATTCTGCATTCCTTGGATGTGCACAGAAAACTTAGATTCTACTTGGACAGGACTAAACCTCGAAGAAAATCTGAACAACTGCTGGTAGCATTTGCTGCAGGGTCAGAGGGGAAGGCTATTTCAAAACAAACCATTTCTAAATGGATAAACCATTGCATTAATTTCTGCTATAAGCACCATGGAAAACCTATCCCCCAGGGGATCAGATCTCACTCCACCAGGGCTGCATCTACTTCTGCAGCCTTCCTCCGAGGTGTTCCTACCAGGGACATCTTAGACACTGCTACCTGGAGTTCTGTACATAACTTCACCAAACATTATCATTAGCCAATTTTCTCTAAATCCAGAGCTGGCTTTGCAACTGCTGTCTTGCAGGGTCTTATAGCTGGCCCTAATGCTATATAAACTCCTCCCCCTCCCAACCATAGCTTTGGGAATCTACCCAAATGTAATAACTGCAACAGTGAAACACGAAGAACATAGTACAGTTGTGTACACTTACCATAAATGTAGATGTTCAAGTGTATTCACTGTTGTAGTCCTGGTTACCCTTCCTCCAGCCCCCTAATTTCTTCTGGCTATACCGCTTTCCTTTACTATGCTTAAAAGCCTTTTTGGGTGTATTTGCTTTTTGTTGGAGGTATACCTTTGTGTTTTTGTCTATTTGCTCCCCATTAGGGGGGCACCAGACATCTGGGGCAAGAAAAACTGATGTAATGGCGTCAGCTGCATGTTTTATACCCCTGACGACCTGACATTATGGAAGAAGGGACAGCAACTGACTCAGGACCCAAGACTTTGTTAATCTGGCCGACTGAGGGCAACCTGCACGCAGATTACCCAAATGTAATGACTGCAACAGTGAATACACTTGAACATGTACATTTATGGTAAGTGTACACAACTGTACTTTTTCCTGGTACCCAGAAAAGATAATTCATGGCATCCTATCTTGGACCTGTCTACTCTAAACACCTTTTTGGTGATTCCAAAATTCAAGATGCTAACTCTTCACCAGTTGCTCCCCATGCTAGGCAAAAATGCCTGGTTGGCAACACTAGATGTAAAGGAAGCATACATTCACATGCCATTCAGGGAATCTTGCAGAAGATGCCTACGCTTCAAAGCAGGCTACATGCACTATCAGTTCTCTGCACTGCCCTTTGGCTTATCTACTGCGCCCAGGGTATTCACAAAGTGCCTAGCTCCAGTCATTGCATTTTGCAGGCAAAGAAATATTCAAATATACCCATACCTGTCCGATTGTCTAATTCAGGCAGAAAGCCAGGACATACATTTGAATCATCTGGCTTTTGTACAGAGGGTACTAACTTGTCTCGTGTACACCATAAACTAAAAGAAATCACACCTGGTAGCTTGTCAACAAATTCCTGGGAGCAAGCTCAAATAAAACTTCCCAGATGGCTTTCCTCACGCCGGAGAATCAAATTCATTTGACAAACTACTTCAAACAAGTGGCCACACATACAACAAGCCTTGGGGTTCATGGCCTCCTGCATCCTTCTAATTTCATATGCAAGACTGCATATGAGGAAACTACAATGGTATCTAAAAAGCCTATGGTGTCAACATTCTCAGGATCTAGAAGCAATGATTCCTATCATACCTTGCCTACGCCTAGAGTTCCTTTGGTGGGCAGAGGCCTGCTACCAAAACAACGGACTACCATTCACACTACCCCCTGCCACCCAAACCCTAACAACAGACGCATCAGACTATGCATTGGGTGCTCACCTGGCAAGAAAGTGCATTCCGGGCAAATGGAACCCAAGTCAAATGCACCTGCATATCAATCAAAATGAACTGTTAGATGTACAGAATGCTCTGACAGCCTTCAAGGACCACATTCTTCCAGGACAATTAATGGTAAAGACAGACAACACCACTGTTATGTGGTACATAAACAAGCAGCGGGATACCCATTCTTACCTCCGCTGCAGACTAGCCATGGCATTGTGGAACACAGCCTTGAGCTACCAAGTAATTCTACAAGCTCAGTTCCTGTCAGGAAAACTAAATACACTGGCAGACGGACTAAGCAGAAACCTCATGGACCCACACGAGTGGAAACTGGAACCAAGGACTTTCAACATGTTGACAAGCAAATGGGGGAGCCCAGATATAGACCTGTTTGCCTCCCCACAGAACTATCAATTGGACAAATTTTGCACAAGGACTCCCCACAAACGGGCATGGAAAGTGGATGCTCTGTCCTTCAGCTGGAAAAACCTATCAGTTTATGCCTTTCCTCCTCTGCCTCTGCTTTCCAAAATACTACTAAAGGTAAAACAAGACAAACCAAGGATGATTTTGATTGCACCAGACTGGCCACATGAACACTGGTACCCCCTCTTGCGCAGTGTGTCACTGTTGTCCCCGTGGCACCTGCCTCAGACTCCTACCCTGCTGTCTTAGCAGGAGAACCAGATTCTGCACCCTCGGCTTCAAACTCTAAACCTAGCAGCCTGGCTAATTTCCTAATCTTTCCTTTACCATCCCTTAGTAAACCAGTGATGGATATCATTTTAGAGGCAAGGAGGCCTAGTACTAGAAAATCTTATGCTGAAAAATGGAAAAGATTCTGTGCCTGGAACCAATCTCAAGGGACGAGCACAGCAGCACCCAATTTATCTCAGATTTTACAATACTTAACTGAGATGCTTCACAAGGGCCTGTCTTTTTCCTCCATCAAAATTCACGCCTCAGCCATTTCAGCTCATTATAACACCGAACCCACCCCTCTTCTCTCATCCACTGCTCAAGCAGTTCCTCAGAGGGGCCAAAAATGTAAGACCACCCAGGAGATCTCGACCCCAGCCTGGGACCTTAACTTTGTATTGGAAAAACTCACTTTCCCTCCTTTCTAGCCAGCTGCTACTGCAGATTTAAAATCTCTTTCTTGTAAAACAGCTTTCCTTTTAGCAGTCACCTCAGCTTGAAGGGTATCGGAATTACAGGCCCTTATGACAGTGTAACCTTTCATCATCTTTCATGCGGACAGGGTGTCCCGCAGAACCAACCCCTCCTTCATGCCCAAGGTGGTATCCAGTGTGGCGCTTAATCAGTCCATCCATTTGCCAACCTTCTTTCCTAATCCACAGAACAAAGGGAAAGGGATACTGCACTCCTTAGATGCACACAGACAACTTAGGTTTACTCAGGACACCTTTTTCGGAGGCTCTATCTGGGTCGGAGGTCTCACCCTCTCCAAAGACCAAAAAACATAAGGAAAAACGGATTACTCAAGGCACCTTTTTCGGAGGCTCTATCTGGGTCTGAGGTCTCACCCCCTCCAAAGACCAAAAAACATAAGGAAAAACGGATTACTGAAGGCACCCTTTTCAGAGACTCTTATCTGGGTCACAGGTCTCCCCCCTCCATAGACCAAAAAAACATAAGGACAAACGGGGTCACACAGTTCCTGCATCTCTGTCATTTACGGAACCGAGTCTGCTCCATGCTTTCTCGGTGCAGACCTCTTCGGCACCAGGCTTTGTGTCTTCTCCCTCGGTGCCGTCCATGATATTCACCCCTATATCGGCTCCGACCTCGGCACCGTGCTTGGATCCGACATTGACTCCAATGACTGTACCTGCTTCGGCACCATTCCCAGCCAAGGTGCCAACAGTTTCTTCAGCTCCATCAGCTCCAGAACTTGAATACTTGCCAAGGACAAGATACCTCCGGTGCATACTGTCTCGGTTCCGACAGCAAGGATGATGTCCTTCAAGGATGCATCTGCAGTCTTTACAAATGGGTTGTCCTGTCGTCAGGCAGCCCTTCGGTCGGCCGGATTCCAAAGTCTGGGTCTGGCCTCGGCTGGTGTCGCACTTCACCCGACGTCATAGCTGCAGTTTTTCGGGTATAAAGGCATCAGCCGACGCCATTTTCCTCAGTCTTTCTTGCCGCGTGGCGCCCGAAGCAGAAGCTGTTCGCAAGTGCCGGTCGGTCAGAACCAGAGATTACTACTACCGAATACTACTTGAAGACTTCTAAAAAGCTAAGTACCCCGTTGGGGACTCTTTCTTGCCTCAGCCGATGTCAGAAAAAGTGAATAACTGTTTAACTTGTGGGAAACAAATACCTCATAAAGATTTCCACTCTTACTGCTTAGCTTGTCTAGGCCCAGACCACGACGTCGCAGCTTGTCTAGCCTGTGCTTCTTTTAACTGGCGGACGCTTAGACGTCGGTCGGAGTTTGCTGAGGAGTTTTTCGGCTCCGATTTTGCTTATATTATGCCGTCGGATCCTCCGACTTCGCAAATATCTAAAACGCAGGAAAGGACCGACACTCGCGGCCCGCGGTTTCGGCCGAAACCGCGGTTAAGCCAACCGCGAGTGTCTCGGTTTCGGCTGAAACCGAGCAAGCGGTTCCTCCTTCAGCCGAAAACCTTCCTCCTGCCGAGGCCTCTTCTAACCTCGTGGAATCGGCTTCTGATATCCCACCTACTGTTACAGTTTCTCAGGAATTATCAGACACTATTCCCTTGGATATTTCAACCCCTGCACGTGGAGCTGCTAGGCCACCTGCAGCCATGTCCATTAAGGCCTTTGCCAGGGCTAAAGCGGCTAAAACTTCTAAATCTGTGCCTGCTAAGCCCCCCTCTCTCAGGCCTAGCGCTAGTTCACAAATGCTTACTTTAGCAGAAGATCTCATTTCTTTAATTCGAGGATCCCAACCTCAACCAGACAGGGCCTCTCACCCGCCTCCAGAGAAGAGGCCTAGAGCAGAGCCCCCTGAGCCAGTGTCTACAGATGATTCCTCTGATGACTCAAATGATACAGACCCTCCAGAGGCCCCATACTCCCCTTATGAAGACTCTGATGGTGAAGAGTCCATTCCTTCTGCCTCTCCGCCTGAGGAATTTTCCTTTGGGGAAACCCTGCATGCTATGAGGGAACAATTTCAGTGGCAGGGCCAGGATTTTCAGATTCCAGAAAAGGCTTAGAACTTTTCTGCATTTACCACAACATAGGCCTTTAGCCATACCTCCAGTTCTTTCTGTTGTAGATGATGCATTTAATGATGCTTGTACTGCTCCTGATTCTCTGCCTCCGCCCCTGTTAAGCCCGATAGATACTACAGGGTCCCGGACACACATTACCACTTGTATAAGGCTCCCCTTGCAGATCCAGAGACTATCTCCCAAGGACCTAAGGCTGTAGCAGCCACCTCTGCCAAAACCCTCCCTCTGAAAGGGAATCTAGATCCTTAGAGATGGGGCAAAAGTTTACACTTCTGCTACTCTTTCAGCTAGGGCCTTGAACTGTCAATTTCACATGATGCAGTATCAAGAATTTTGCTAGATCAGTTAACCAAAAAGTGTCCTCAGATGAAACAGTAGACAAAAAATATGTGCAGGAAATGGTACATAACATTCAACAAGTCAGTAACCATTCCCTAAAATGCGGCTATGATGCACTGGAGGCTTCCTTTAGATCAGCCATGACTGGCACAGTCATCAGAAGGCATGCATGGCTAAAAGAACAGGCCTTACCAGACCATGTCAAATCAAAACTATTAGATGCTCCTATGGATAAGATCAATTTGTTTGGCTCTCCTGCACAACAAGTTCTGAAGAAGATGGAAGAGAAGGCAAAATCTATCCAAACAGTAAAAGATTTCTTACAGGTCCAACCTCCGAGGTTTAGCAGGAATTGGCCCTCCAAGAATTGGTCCTTTCCAGACTCCTCCAGAACTCAGAGAGGCAGGAATAGGCATTCAAGAGGCAGAGGCCAATCCAGGGGTGCTTACAGAGGACGTCAGTGGCAGGGCAACAACCAGCGAGGCACAGCCACGGACACAGCCACCACCACAACTACTGGTCAATCACAGTGACTTGGCTCTGGCACCACCTACCAGGGAACAACTGCAAGCACCTTTAGGCGGGAAGCTAGCCTAATTTACGACAAACTGGCATTACATCACAAGAGACAAGTGGATTTTACAGATAATAGACCAAGGTTACAGGTTTCACTTCCATACTCTACCAGGGAAGAGAGGAATGCCAAACCTACCTCCAAATCAAAAGACAGAAGCACTAAAACAAATATCCCATTTGTTAAGGATGAGCGCTGTAGAAAAAGTACCATCTATGGAGCAAGGGAAGGGATTTTACTCCAGACTCTTCCTGGTACCAAGAAAAGAAGGCAAATGGAGACCTATTCTCGACTTGTCCGCTTTAAACACATTCCTCATTGTTCCAAAATTCAAAATGCTGACCCTACAGCAGCTTCTTCCCATGCTGGGCAAAGAGTCTTGGCTGGTGACTCTAGATCTCAAGGAGGCATACCTGCACGTCCCCATATGACCAAACTGCAGAAGATACCTCAGATTTCTTGCAGGATCAGAGCATTATCAATTCTCAGCATTGCCCTTTGGCTTATCTACTGCGCCCAGAGTGTTCACGAAATGCCTGGCATCAGTAATTGCTCATTGCAGGCTTCAGGGAATCCAAATCTACCCATACCTGGACGACTGCCTGATACAAGCGGACAACGAAAGCAAGCTAGCAGAAGACTTACAAAGGGTCATTTATCTGCTACAAGCCCTGGGATACACAGTCAATTTAAAAAAGTCAAGACTGATACCATCCCAAAGAATAACCTTTTTGGGTGCAGAGCTGGACACATCAAAGCAAATGGCATTCCTAACTGCAGAAAAACAGGAGCAACTACCTCTCTACTTCTTGGCATTAACAAAGCAGAACCATCTAACAGCAAGAAAAGTACTGCAAGCCTTGGGCTTCATGGCATCCTGCATAATACTGGTCCCTCATGCCAGACTGCATATGAGAAAGCTACAGTGGTACCTAAAGAATTTATGGTCTCAACACAAGCACAGCCTAGAAGCCAAAATTCCAATAATCCCATGCCTGAAGCAAGAGTTCCTATGGTGGGCTCAGGCCTGTCAATCAAACACAGGATTGCCCTTCTACAGCATTCAACCAAGCCAAACCATCACGACGGACGCCTCAGACCTCGGTTGGGGGGCCCACATGCTGGACAAGTGCATACAAGGCTTATGGACTCAAGACCAGCTGCACCTACACATAAATCTAAAGGAAATGCTGGCAGTAAAACTGGCAATCCAGGCATTCAGACCATTTCTCCGAGAAGGTCAGTTGATGATAAGGACAGACAACACCACAGTTATGTGGTACATCAACAAACAGGGAGGCACACATTCATACCCTCTATGCCGGATGGCACTGGACCTATGGAATGTGGCTCTGAGCTACAACATTCAGTTACAAGCAATTTCTGTACCAGGAAAAGAAAACATTCTAGCAGACATATTAAGCAGGACTACCACGGATGCCCACGAATGGATGCTGCATCCGGACATCTTCAAAGCCATTACAGGAAAATGGGGACTCCCAGAAATAGATTTATTTGCATCCCCACACAATCACCAGCTAAAGAAATTCTGCACAAGGACGTACCACCCACTAGCTTGGAAGGTGGACTCCCTATCTTTCAGTTGGAAAAACCTGACAGCATATGCATTCCCACCACTTCCTTTGATGCACAAGGTGCTATTGAAGATCAAAGAGGACCGTCCAAGGATCATTCTGATAGCTCCAGACTGGCCAAGGCAACATTGGTACCCATTACTAAGGAGCATGTCTCGGGAACAAATATGGACACTACCCCTGGTTCCATTGCTGTTAACACAGAACAACTACAACATCCTGCATCCAAACCTGAAAACTCTGCAGCTGACTTCCTGGAACATTCCATAAGATCAATTAATCCAAATTTATCACAAAGGGTTAAGGACATTATCCTTGAGGCTCGCAGACCCTCAACAAGGAAAAATTATGCAGCAAAATGGAAGAGATATCTCATTTGGAATACTGCAAAGGGAGAAGATGTGTCACTGGTAAACATAGCCAACATCCTGGAATGCTTGGCAGAGCTCTTCCACAGAGGCCTGTCCTATTCTTCCATCAAGATACATGCATCAGCAATTTCAGCAGAATACAGCTTGGATCCTCCTGTCTTCTCGCATCCTCTGCTCAGGCAGTTTCTGAGAGGGATTAAAAATGTAAAACCTCCTAGGAAACCACCATTGCCAGCATGGGACTTGAACTTTGTGCTAGAAAAATTGACACTTCCTCCTTTCGAACCAGCAGCAACAGCAGAACTACAATACTTATCATGGAAGACTGCTTTCCTGCTGGCAATCACTTCAGCAAGAAGGGTATCTGAACTACAGGCATTAATGGCAGTGCAACCCTTCCTGATCTTCCATCAAGATAGTGTGTCCATGAGAACAAATCCTACTTTTATGCCTAAGGTGGTATCCAGAGTATCTTTAAATCAGGCTATCCACCTTCCTACATTCTTCCCCAACCCACAGAACAGGGGAGAAAGACTGTTGCATACCTTGGATGTACATAGACAGTTACGCTACTACCTGGACAGGACCAAGGGCAATAGAAAAACTGACCAGCTACTGGTAGCATATGCAACAGGAAGGGAAGGAAAAGCAATTTCAAAACAGACAATCTCCAAGTGGATAGGAAATTGCATTAGATTTTGTTATTCCTACCATGGAAAGAAAACTCCAGAGAACATCAGGCCTCGCTGTACAAGGGCTACAGCCACTTCCACAGCTTTCTTACGAGGAGTGGCTATCAAGGACATTATAGAGGCTGCTACTTGGACCTCCGTGCATACATTTGCCAAGCATTATAACTTACCTTTGTACTCTAGATCCCGAGCAGGTTTTGCCACTGCTGTTTTGCAAGGGATCCTAACTACACCATAATCTCTTCTTTCCTCCTCCCCTAGTTTGGCTATGGTATTCTACCCATTTGTAAAGACTGCAGATGCATCCTTGAAGGACATAGTACAGTTTTGTACCTACCATAAATGTAGATGTCCGATAGGAATGCATCTGCAGTCAGGATTACTCACCCGCCTTCCCCTCTGTGGTACTCCTAGGGTATTTGCCCATCTTATAGCTAGCTGGGGGGGATCTATTATGGTGTATTTGTTTGTATATATGTACATACATGCTTATTTTTGTGTTTGCTCTCTACTATTTGGAAACATTGGCATTTATCCAAATTTAGCCTTCCAAGAGGGCACCTGGCATCTGGGGCAAGAAACACTGAGGAAAATGGCGTCGGCTGATGCCTTTATACCCGAAAAACTGCAGCTATGACGTCGGGTGAAGTGCGACACCAGCCGAGGCCAGACCCAGACTTTGGAATCCGGCCGACCGAAGGGCTGCCTGACGACAGGACAACCCATTTGTAAAGACTGCAGATGCATTCCTATCGGACATCTACATTTATGGTAGGTACAAAACTGTACTTTCATCGTGTTACCCTGCTGCAGTCATCACACTTGTGTTGTCCTGTCGTTAGGTGGTCCTGCAGTCGGCCTGAATTCCAAAAGTCTTGGTCAGGCATCGGTTGCTGTCGCTTCTTCCCTGACGTCAGTGCGCCAGGGGTATATATGAGGCATCCGACGCCATTTTCTTCATTCTTTCTTGCCGCGCGGTGCCCGAAGCAGAAGCAGTTGGCAAGTGCCGGTCGACTGACACCTGAAATTTTCTAATCGAATTTCAGTCCGAAGTCTTCAAAGCTAAGTACCCCATTGGGGAACCTTTTCTTGCCTCAATACGATGTCAGAAAAAGTTAACAATTGCATTTCTTGTGGGAAGCAAATACCTCATAAGGACTTTCATTCTTATTGTATACCTTGCCTAGGCCCAGACCACGACGTCATTGGTTGTCGATTTTGTGCTAGGTTCAATAAGCGAACTATAAAGCGACGCTTTGATTTCACGCGACACTACTTCGGTAGGAAATTTAATTACACTATGCCGTCGGAGCAACCGACTACCGGCATGCATAAAAAATGCAAAGATAAGGACAGGCAGCCTAGATCCAAGCCAAACTCCGAGGCCTCGGCTGGGCCGGTCGCCGGTTCTCCGGTTTTCAGTGCAGTGCCTACGCAACCCCTGACGACCACAGAATTGGAACCCCAGACCGCTTTGGATTCTCAAGAAGAGAGTTCTAGGCCGACGCAGCCATTTTCTTTAGGCCCTACCGACAACATTGCAGAAAGGGAAGTCGGTGCTGTGGAAACACCTTTGGTTACAGAAGGTGTCTTCAGACCGACTACTCTCACCATAAAATATTATGCTAAGCTTAAGACTTCTCTAAAACCAAAAAAGACTGCACATCTGACCCTAGTTCAAGGACCCATGCCTAAGAAACAGATGCTTAAAATTGCTGAAGATTTGATTTCTTTAATCAGCGGTTCCCACCCCCCCCACCCCCACCCCCCAGACAAAAGGCCTAGACAAGAGGAGGATTATACCTCCTCTGATCAAGTGTCTATCTCCTCGGGCTCCTCTGAGGAACAGGATTACTCATTTCCCCCTTATGAAGATTCTGATGCTGAAGATTCCATTCCCTCAGCTTCTCCCCCTGAAGACTATTCCTTTGGGGAAACCTTGCATACCATGAGGGAACACTTCCACTGGGAAGGTCAGGACTACTCCGACTCAAAGAAAAGGCTCCGAGAGTTCCTGTTACTCCCCCAGCACAGACCATTTGCTATCCCTCCAGTTTTAGACATTGTAGATGATGTTTACTTAGAATCTAGTCTAAATCCAGATTCTTTGCCTCCTGCTCCAGCCAAACCAGACAGATATTAGAGTGCGTGACACACACAAATTCCTTTACAAAAGCCCTGTTGCTGACCCAGAGACAATCTCCCAGGGTCCCAAAGGGGCTAAGGCTTCTATGGCTAAAAATCCTGTACCTTCTGAAAGGGACTCCAGAGCACTAGATAGGTGGGGGAAGAAGGTTTACACCTCAGCTCCTCTAGCTATGAGAGCAATAAACTGTCACTTTCACATGCTGAAATACCAGCAATTCCTAATGTCTCAAATAAAACAAAAGATGAGCACACACCCTCAACAGTGAATTCAGGGAAATGCAGGATCTGTTGCATGCAGCTGAACAGGTGGGCAAACATACTTTACAATGTGGATTTGATTCCTTGGAAGCTTCCTGTAGAGCAGCTGTTACTGGGTCTGTTATTCGTAGGCATGCTTGTTTAAAGGAACAAACTCTGCCTGATCATGTTAAAGCAAATTTACTAGCTGCACCCTTACAGCAGGATGTCTTATTTGGGGTTAAAGCAGAAGAGGTTTTAAAGAAAATGGAGGATAAGGCTAAATCTATGCAGACGGTCAAAGCTTTCTTACAGGTACACCCCCCACGCTTCAGCAGAAATTGGCCAACAAAAAATTGGTCCTTTCCAGCTTCTGACAGACCACAGAGGGGTAAATACAGACGCCCAAGGGGCAGAGGTCAAGCTCAAATCCCTTACAAACCTCGCCAATGGGGCACTGCAACACAGAGGGGAGGAGAAGACAGGTCCCAAACTGCTAAAAGACAAACACAATGACTTAAAACTAAAACTGCCAAGCAAAGCTCTCTTGGCAGCTCCCTTGGGAGGAAAATTAGCATTTTTTGCAGACAACTGGCACATCATCACAAAGGACAAGTGGGTCCTAGACATTATCTCTCAAGGATACAGATTCCATTTCCACACCTTGCCAAGACTAAAAGAAATGCCAAACCTGCCACAAAATCAATGGGCAGAGGCTCAAACACAAATTACAGCTCTCATGGACATGAGAGCTATTCAGCTGGTACCTACACAGGAGCAAGGCCAAGAATTTTACTCAAGGCTCTTTCTAGTCCCCAGAAAGGACAATGCATGGAGACCCATTCTGGACCTTTCTGTTCTAAACACCTATTAGCAAGTACCCAAATTCAAGATGCTAACACTACAGCAGCTTTTTCCCATGTTGGTCAAGAAGGCTTGGCTAGTAACGTTGGACCTCAAGGAGGCTTACCTGCATGTCCCTATCAGACAAAATTGCAGGAGATACCTCCGTTTCATTGCAGGGTCAACCCATTACCAAGTCTCTGCACTGCCCTTTGGCTTTTTTACTGCGCCCAGGGTCTTCACAAAGTGCCTGGCACCAGTAATTGCACACTGCAGACAGAGGAATTCAAATATATCCATACCTGCACGACTGCCTCATCCAAGCAGAAAGCAAGGACACTCTCTTACAACATCTGGCTTTTGTAAAACACCTTCTAAGTTGCCAAGGGTACACAGTAAACGAGAATAAATCAAAACTAGTGCCCTCACAAAATATGACATTCCTGGGTGCCAGCTTGAATACAACTGCCCAGATGGCTTATCTGACACCAGACAAACAACTACAACTAACTCAATACTTCAAAATAACGACAACAAAGACCCAACTCCCTGCAAGAAAAATTCTGCAGGCCTTGGGCTTCATGGCATCTTGCATACTACTAATACCATTTGCAAAACTGCATATGAGGAAATTACAATGGTACCTGAAAAGCATATGGACTCAACACAGCCACAGCTTGGAAACAATACCTCTCATTCCCTGCCTTCTACAGGAGTTTCTGTGGTGGTCACAGGCATGTCACCTCAACAAGGGTCAGCCTTTCACCTTACCCCCAGCCAGGCAAACTATGACAACAGATGTATCCGACTACGCCTGGGGGGCACACATGGCAGGACAGTGCGTTCAAGGCAAATGGACTGCAAATCAAAGGAATCTGCACATCAGTCAAAAAGAAATGCTAGCTCTACAGAAAGCTCTGACAGCCTTCAAGGACCGCTTACATCCAGGACAGCTTATAATAAGGATAGACAACACCACAGTAATGTGGTACATAAACAAGCAAGGGGGTACACACTCCTACCCTCTATGCAGGCAAGCAATGACCTTGTGGAACACAGCACTGGCTTACCAAGTTCAATTACAAGCACAATTCCTGCCAGGAAAAAAGAACACATTGGCAGACGACCTAAACAGGAACATCATGGATCCCCACGAGTGGAAACTGGATCCACAAGTATTTGCAATGATAACTCAAAAATGGGGGCGCCCAGACATAGATCTATTTGCCAACCCCCAAAACTATCAGCTATCAAAATTCTGCACAAGGACATTCCACCATCAAGCTTGGAAAGTGGATGCCCTCTCATTCAGTTGGAAAATGTTGACAGTATATGCCTTTCCTCCATTGCCTCTTCTCACAAAGGTGCTGCTGAAAGTCAGGATGGAGAGACCCCGATTAATACTCCTTGCCCCAGACTGGCCACGCCAGCACTGGTACCCACTACTAAGGAACATTGCTCACGGCCCACCATGTATTTTACCACAAATCCCTCATCTGCTCACACAGCTAGACAGCCATATTCTACACAGCCAGCTCAAAACCTTAAATTTGGCTGCATGGCAAATCACCTAAGCAACCAGCCAGCTCCTCTTTCACAAGCTGTTATGGCTGTCATTCTGGAGGACAGGAGGCCCAGCACCAGGAAAGCCTACTCAAACAAATGGAAAAGATTTTGCGCCTGGAACCAAGCTAAAGGCCAAAATACCCTTGAGCCAGACATAGCTCAGATTCTGCAATACTTAACTGAGATGTTACACAAAGGTCTTTCTTTTTCATCTATTAAAATCCATGCCTCAGCTATTTCAGCTCACTACAACACAGATCCTCCCTTATTTTCACACCCACTTCTAAGGCAGTACCTCAGAGGGGCCAAAAACATTAGGCCTCCCAGGAGAGCACCAACACCAACTTGGGACCTCAACTTTGTTCTGGAAAAACTTACGCTGCCACCTTTTGAGCCAGCTTTCTTAGCTGATTTACAATTTATATCATGGAAGACTGCCCTGCTGCTAGCAATTACTTCAGCCAGAAGAGTCCCAGAGCTACAGGCACTAATGGCAGTAGAGCCTTTCCTCATTTTTCATCAAGACAGAGTTTCTCTACGAACTAACCCCTCCTTTATGCCAAAGGTGGTATCCAGTGTGGCTCTAAATCAAACCATCCATTTACCCACCTTCTTCCCAAATCCACAGAACAAAGGAGAAAGACTCCTGCACTCCTTTGACATTCACTGGCAACTGCGTTACTACTTGGATAAAACTAAGGATGCAATGTGATCCTATCTCGCCTACATTCATTACTGATGGGCTCGGAGCCTTGGCCGCTATGACTAGCATGAAGTCTCTCATTGGCTGGGCCAACCCTGTATCCCAGGATGCACCGCACCCAAACCCCCAGATCTCGTTTGCCGCTCCTGGAGTATCAACGTGGTCTCAACTTGGCTGTGGCTAAGTACCCTCTTTTTGGTCTTTCATAGCTGGTTTTGTCGGAAATTTTATATCCAAAAGCTATTTTAATAGCTACGTTGTTTGTCTTGCCTTTGTGTCTGAGTGGGACTGTTTGTTTCTTGTTGTGTGGTGATCCTTCTGTTTGGCGGGCTAGGCCCGTTTGAGTTAGAGGGCCTTTGCCCTATCTGGTGTCTCGGCGTTTAAGTTAGAGCCGTTCCTCCCTTTCCTCCTCGTGTCTTGAGTCTATATTTGTTGTCTTGATGTCTGCCAAAGAGCAGAAAGAACATAAGCCCATCCGGCTTTAAAAAATGTGCGAAGTGTAGTTATAAAATGTCCCTGACTGACGGTCACGCGATATGTGTTTATTGTCTTGGCACCAAACACTTGCAAGAATCTTGCAGTGTCTGTCATGCTTTCTCTTCTAGGGTCTTGCAGGAGAGAAAAAATAAACTTATCCTGAAGGGTTTAATTAAACCCTCCTTTGAGGAAGCTGTAGTTTCTTCTCCCTCTGAAAAATCCAGGGTTAAGTCAAAACCTCCTACTTCCCCTCTACTAATTAAACCACTCCCCCCCCCACCATCACATTCATCACACCCCCTACCTTCACCACTATCCTTAACTACCTATTTAGCACCTACAGCAGTCCACCTTTTTCAACTTTCACTAAATATAACTCTCTCATAACACACCTCATCACACCTCTCAACATATCCTATCATACAATAACATTTTCACACCCCTTTGTAACTACACTATACACTACACTTTAACAACAACACATCATGACTACTAAGTGCACATCATTCCTAATCCATCTATTACTTCTCATCCTTACATACTTCCACTATCTCTCTCAACACAACACCACAAACCATATACCACCCTTTCACTCCACAAGCACTCTCCCCCCTTCCCACTTACATTCACTTCACCCAATAGCACTTGAACTCTATCCCATTAACCTCAATCTGTTCTTCAAATTCAAAATAACCTCTCCTTATGAACTCCATAGTCCCTTCCTAAGCTCCAGTATCCACAAGTATCCAATAATCAATAGTATTCAAACTACACAATCCAAACACATTCGTAACTTAATCAAATACCTTACAACCATACTTCTATCCGGTGACATACACCCTAACCGAGGCCCAGTCACCAGTACCTCTATATCAAAATCCATTCTACTAGCCTCTCTAAATGCCCAAAGTATAGCAAATAAAATCCCTACTCTTCACGCATTGCTTTTCCATAACAAACCTGACATCTTAGCTATTTCTGAAACCTGGCTAAAACCTCATATAAAAGACACTGAAATTCTTCCACCAAACTACTCAATAATCAGAAAAGACAGAACTCACAAAAAAGGTGGCGGGGTAGCTTTACTATATTCTTCCATCCTATCCATTACCCCCTATAACAAACCCATTCCAAATTTCTCCAATGCAGAACTACTGTTAGCTATATTTCAGCTAAATAAACATAAACACATCTGCATAGTTTCACTTTACATCCCCCCTGGCAACAATTTCTCAGTATTAGAAGATATCCTATCCTGGCTTTCTATCAATATCACCTACGAAACTATTATCATGGGTGACACAAATATGAATTGGTCTTCCATTCAATCCTCCGCACACCCTATACATATTAACCTTTTTAAATACTCTCAACTCATCAACCTACCTACAAGACCCTCTAAAGATCTCTCCACTGGCAGTACCCTAGATTGGATCTTAGTCTCTCACCCCCTCTATTATACCGACAGTGTAACTCTTCCCAACTCCCTCAGTGACCATCTTCACCAAACGTCTTCCATGTACACTACAGGCAACACATAACTATATTAGCAGTCGCAACCTAAAAAGCTTTAACCCAGTAACCTTCTCAGACTCCCTAAAATCCATAAATTGGGGCCCACTAAAAACTCTACCCCTGGACAATGCTGTAGCTTACTTTAATACTAATTTCCTAAATCTCCTGGATAGCTTCGCACCCATAAAAACCAAAAGAATACGGAACAATACTGCCCCCTGGTTAACAAAAAACACACTAACTGCCATGCGTCTGAGAGACAAAACCTGGGCACGCTACCAAAGAAACAAAATCCCCTCTAACCTTAACGAATTCAAAACTCCAAAAGCTTATTACTATAGATCGAAAAAAGTACTTCTCCACACTTCAAAACAACCATAAAACAAATCCTCAAAAATTCTGGAAAGGCATCAACAAACTCCTAAAACCTGGCACTACAGTAAACCCAAGTCCAGACCCAAATGCTCCAGATATCAATCTCACCACCCAATTCAACTCTTTCTTCTTAGACTCTTATCTCTAAACTAACCACTTCCTTCTTCAACATCAACCCACTGTCTTTGCCCACACCCCTCCTCCTACCCCCCCATCTCCTACCTCTCATCTCCCATCTTTCTCCCTAAAGCCCATCCCTACCTCTACCATAAAAAAACTATTGCAAAAGCTTAAACCATGTACTAATGCACCTGATAATATACCCTCATCCTTCCTTAACATAGCTGCCGAAGCCATCTCCTTTCCCATTAGCATCCTAATAAACCGATCTATCCAAGAAAGTTATGTTCCAATACTCTGGAAAAAAGCTTTCATCATACCTTTGCA
>NC_056739.1:328968901-328991401 GCF_019279795.1 Protopterus annectens | reverse complement strand
TTCAAATGTTCAGTGGCCTGTTATGTTTTCCTCTCTAGTGGAGCCATGCATGCATCCACACATGCTGCCTGGAAGGCTACTGCAAACTGCATCTCAACAGAGGTAAGTTGACGTCCTTGGCTCGTATGCTAAAAGCTGCAGAACTGACTTTCTTCCACCTCCAGGAAGGGAGGGAGCTTGAAAGTCAGCTGTTCATTCCTATACTCCCTTGTCATCTCCTCCAGTACCCGGGCAACAAATCAATCCTGAGTTATCTGAGTCATAGTCAGGGCTTTATCTATCTACTCCATGGAGCCCACCCAGAGCCTTGTAACCTATACTGTCCCTACCTGATCTTACAGTTGCTCCCCCTCCCCTCTCCCTAGAGCTATCCCCTCAAACAAAGTCAGCCTGTCTGCTAACTTGTCAGTCAGTATTATCAGTACATAGTCATTATGATAGTATTATTATTATTATCAGCTGTAAACAGTATGTGTGAGTCTGTAAGAAGAAACATTCTTCCAAAGGCAACAACCCTGAACATCTAAGAGGAACTTGATGGCTGTGACCATTGTCACACTTGAGAAGAGCAGAGATTGCAGGGGAGTCCAGAGATCTGATATAGAGTTTGACTTGGTGATAGCTCAAGTAACCTCACTTTGTCTTATTACTTGTAAAAATAGTGCAGATGAGGATGATGATGGCTTCTGATCCTATTTTTGAGGAAGAGTCTCCTGTTGGATATGGCAGCAGACGTGCTTCTAGCAGTCTTTCTTGGTAAACTATGCCATCTGAAGATGATGCAACAAATTTGTGAGTGTCATCACTTTTTGGCCAGAATGTGTGTGAAAGACTTTGACAAGAGTTGTGAAGAGGCCACATTGCCAGAAGTACCAAAGATACTAATGGATTTCTGTACCTTGTACAAGTGAAGAAAATGCTGCACAAAGGCAGGCAGAAAATGATGGAGCTGTGAAACAGCAACTTTCTTAGGCTCTTAGTGTGTGTGTGTGTGTGTGTGTGTGTGTGTGTGTGTGTGTGTGTGTGTGTGTGTGTGCGCGTGTGTGTGTATATGTATGTATATATTATATTTCACTACATTGCCGACTCACTAAATTGAATACTATATTAACCATAGTCAAAACTTAATTAATTTTAAAAACAAGAAACAATGTTTTATGCTAGGGGCAAGCCCCCATGCACCCCTCCCCACATCCTGCTAATTATATATACCAACTCTGAGATCGTAAAACGGAGGGGTAAGGGCAAAATTCCACTTCCCATTGTAAAACAATCCAGAAAAAAAAATGAAGGGATCTTAGTATGAAATGGCAGTTCAACAAAAGATACTTCCTAACTAAACATTTGATGTATCAGAGGTAGGATCAAACACCTGGAACCTATATATATATATATATATATATATATATATATATATATATATATATATATATATATATATATACACATACATATATATATATATATATGTGTGTGTGTGTGTGTGAGTGTGTGTGTGTGTGTGTGTGTGTGTGTGTGGGGGGTATGTGTGTGTGAAGCCTGAAAGCACAAATGCTCTTCTTTCCTTGTTTTGCAGCTAGCTGTCTGCTTTGTGTGTGAGGTCACAGAACAGCTGGGTCTCAGAATTTTCCTTTTCCTACTGTTGTGTGATCTCTCTATTGGTATTTATAATTAGCAAGGGGTGTGAGAGATGTAGGGGGCTTCCCCCATGCAATTTTTTTTCAATATTTTTAGATCAATTTTTTTTTGTATTCATTCTTTAGAGTATTGGAGCTTTTAGTATTTGATGAGTCAAATTTATACGTATTAAGATAATCGATATTACCATTTAATGTGTAGTAATATACAGGGAAAGCAATTACCAATGTCATTTTTTTCTCTTTTCGCAGGTAGTAGTTTGCAAATTATATAAAATAGTTCTGTAAAAAAACAAATTATACAACACTAATTGCAAACAATTCACGCAAAAGTTCACAGGACCAGAAAAAATTTTGTCATGCATGTTTCCATCACCAAAAACTTAAAGGTTTACAAGAAACAGTACCACCTACATCATGGCTTTAGTGTAGATAAAGCTATGGTAGTTTGCAGGTAATACACTGCATTCAGATAGCATGTCTCAAAGAAGTCACAGCTGGATCCAAAATGACCTCTGAAGGCTACATGCTTCAAAACACAGCCACTCAGGAAAAATGCTTGAAACTGACAGCCCACATATACAAATCTTAGGGCACATGCTCATGGCTATATAATTATGAAGCAAATGTACAAAAAGGTATTTTGTTTGCAGTGGGACAGGTCCACCTGCCCCAAGGGGTGGGGGGGATGGGGGGCAGAATCACACCCTTGCTTTATTATTCTTGCTCCACATCTGCTCGTCCTCAGAGAAAGCGCAATCAGTAGTATTGGTGAAAAGACTCCTTATTCTTTCCCCAGGAGGCTGTGAGTGTAGAGAAAACACCATCTATCATCTATGCAGAGTGAACAACAGCACATGAGCAACTGTTACTGCAATTATGCTCAAGCACCTTGGTGTGGACAGTCTCTTACTAAGCAACTGGCTGTACACAGCTTCATGGCACTAATAAGTGGGTAGCAGATGCACAGAGTACCTTTGTTGGTGACTTCTAAGTGGGCAGTTGGGAAGGCTGACAGTAGCAATGTAGAACAGTACAGAACAAACAAACTTCTGCAAAAAATGCATTTACTTAGCAAGTACTTCACACTGGCAAGGGTTGCTAAGCATTTTTTTTTTGGCTTAGCTTTATTCTTATCTTCGTCGTCTAATTTATAAAGATAGGTGTCAAGCTTTGCATTTATACTCCTTGCATTTTAGGTACATAAGAAGGAAGGTTATTAATATGTATAATTTTTCATAATGACAAGTTGCAGTCAATTTATAATATTTTGCTGTCTCAGAATATGCAAGCTTATAGACACGATAACATATTTTTTCTATTTCTAATTGTAGAACATCATGTAGAAATAAATGTAGTACACAAGTTATTCCAAGATTATGGAACTGATTGCCGGTATTGATAAACTATGTGTGTAGATTCTAAAATTTATTCTCAGACCCAACAGATTACAGATATATTTACAAAATCTTATGCAAAAGTTTGGCTCCACAAAGGGGGTGATACGTTGTTCTAGTGCTATTCAGGTAACCTCAGATACTGGAATCAAAATAGATTATATTAAAAAAGAACTACGCAAACTGGATCCAAACAAAGCACAGGGAGGAGATGGAATTAGTAACAATGACCTGAGAACACTTCAGCAAGAACTTATAGTAACATTATGTCTATTATTTACTAGGTCATATAAATATGAGGAGATTTGTCAAGATGGAGACATGTCCTTAATAAACCCAGACACATATATTGCCTTAAGTCTACTTTCATGTTGTGGAAAAATAATGGAGAAGGTAATGCTGGATAAGTTATTGTCAGAACTGGAAAGGCTGGGACTTGAAACCAAATAACGGCATGGATAAGTTGAAAATAGATCTATCACCACCTGTAACATGATGTTCTAGAACAATATAATAACAGCTATGAATGAAAAATTGTGCTGTGGTGTAATTTATACAGATTTAACTTCAGCATTTGACAGGGTCATAGACAAAGCATTGATCAATAAATTAGAACAACTAGATATTGGTTTACTCTTGATAAGATGGATGGCTGCATGACTTGCAAATAGAACATGGCAAGTATCATACAGTAAATGGACAGGTGAAATTATTGGTTACAGTCAGGGTGTCCCACAGAGCTCTGTCCTAGGCCCTTACTTGTTTAGATTGTATCCTTCATACTTATCTTTTGAATCTGAGGTGTTCTACGTCTGTATGCAGATGACCTGAAATTGAGTAAACTGATTGCATGTGTTACAAATAGGACATGTCTGCAAAATAACTTGACTAAATTGACCATCTGGGCACAGGAGAATAATATGCTGATAAATACATCAAAAACTAAGCATATGAGATTTGGGAGACATAAATTGAAAGGTGAATATTTAATACAGCATATGGTTGTTGAAAGTGTAGATTCATTTAAGGATCTGGGTACATGGGTAGATCCAGCTTTTGTTTTTTCCAATCATATCGACCAGTTGCTTAATGATAGTTACATAACCATAGATTGTATAAAAAGATTTATAAAGTCCATGAAATCAGAAATGATGAAGTAATTTTTTGTTAATTATACTAGACCCAAACTTGAGTATGTAATAACAAATGGAAACCTTATAAGAAAACAAGCATGAGTAAGCTGGAAAGAGTACAGTGGAAATATATCAACCACATCCATGGATGTGAAAATTTAAGTTATTGTGAAAGACTAAAATATCTGAACTTGTAAAGTGCCTCTTAAAGATATTTAAGAGGAGGTCTTATTCCGGTATATATGTTATTTACAGACAATGACCTCTGGGAAGGTTTGGGGTTATCAAAAAGTAGTAGAAAATCATCAGACAACCTATGTAGAAGATTCTATAGGAATGAGAAGTGTACTAATTGGTTCTCTGAGAGAGCAGCTGATGCATGGAACAGACTGCCAAACTACATTAAAGCAAGTACTAGTTTATATATTTTTAAGAACAGCCTGGGCACTGATTATGGGACAAACCGTTTTGGTATATTGACAGGTTAGAAGGGCATTAATACCTGTGTTTGAAATATTTGTATGCATGTATGTGTTAGGTTGTCTTTTAATATTCTCTTTTAAATCAAATTTTGACCATTGGATGGGTGATGATGTCTATAATATCATATTTGACGATAAGGTGATCCTCAATGGTCTTCAGACCTGAACACTCCATGGCAAACGTATGAGAAACGTATGTGGCACATTGTCTAAATAAATAAATAAATGACTAGCACCAGTAAAAGAATGAATATGTACAAGAAAGGGGTCATTATGAACAGCTACAGAACAGGTGCTCAATCTCCTTTTGGATGGAAGAACTACAGTATGTTATTTCTTCATTCAGCATATCACGACTAAACTGCACATGTCATTTTGGTATCTTAGAGGCAAGTTAATGGTAGTCTTTTCTTTTATTTTGTCCTTAGCAAAAGCCAAAGTGTGCAGTGACAGTATGGAGGTGACTGACCAGGTAAGGGTTTGTAGCTCAACATGTGATAGTTTCTGTTAGATATGGCAGTGGGAAAATCTTTTAGTTTACATTGTGAAATTCTGAACTAGGTACAGCGCTTCCAAAATGGGAACAGCATACTTTCCCACATGCATATGCACATGCACAGACTGCTTGCAGTTTTACCAAACACTGTCTAAGCACTTATTGCCAGGATGTCACAACAAACATTAGAATGCAGTAGCAGTAAAATAACAAGGGTGCTGCTGCAATATAAGGCCAAATTTCATGCAATGAAAACAAAGACATGACTACAGAAACTGTACAGTAAAAACATGCAGAATTCTATTTTACTTCCTGCTCTTGCAGTGCTTTATTTACTGATTACATTTTGTTTACCAGGTAAGAACCCGCTGAGCAGATGCAGAGGTGACAAGGGAATGCCTCCTCCACACAAAATGAATGGACATGGTGTTCCTTGCATTGGATGGTTTACATTAAATATGTCCCAGACTACCAGTAGCATTCCAACTCATATGAAATGAATAGGGTAATCTTGTGGTATGGACTGAACTGAATTCTCCTGCACAATAAATGCCTGTAGCACCTTCTTAACAAAAGGGGAGACCTGGCAGACTGTAACATAAATCACTAATGTGCAAAATAGGATTTCACTATGCAGGCTTGAAACTTAAGTGGAATACATGGTGTTTGTTATCTTATGATATATGCTGCCGGCTACTGAATTAGATATTTCTGCAGATTTGTCCGTCATTGAAAGTGTGCACTTGGTTTGTTCTTGCTGCTAAAGATGGCTTAGTATTTTGTTTGGTTCTGCAATGTTTTTTTTTTTTTTTTTTTAATTAAACAAGAAACATCTTTATTAAATTATCACTTATGACATATGCAATCATACATTTATATAAATGAAAATAAACCATATTGACATAATTTTAGCTGCAAACATTATACATCAGTTATAATCTATCCAGTCACTGTCAGTCAAATATTACATAGCTCATTCAAATCCTGCCTTCTAGTAAACCTAATTCCTCGTCTGCATGTATTGCTCCCACAGTTTCCATTTCTTTATGCAATTTACTCCTACACTTTTCTAAACATCCACTTCCAGTTGTTTAATCCCTGTTACTATATTCATTACTTCTAGTACAGTTGGTTTAGACTTGGATTTCCATTTCCTAGTAATTGCTTTTTTTGGCAGTCACCATAATCATACTCAGCAAATCAATTCCAATTCTGTATCATAACTCAAAAAAATCATTTCATTAGTTATACCAATTTGCTCACCTAGTATTTCTGCTAGAGTAGTCTGCAAGGAATTTTTAAAGAATGCAGACTCATTACATTCACAGAAAATATGTTCCCAATTATCTCTTTCTTCCCTATCATGCCTCCAACATTTGCTATCTGAGGAAAAATTATTTGGAGTCTACTTGGGGTATAAAAATACCTATGTAAACACGTCCAAGCAAAGATCCTAAATCTTCTAGGCTTTGTCGCATATTTGTGAGATATACATATATCCCCCATTGTTTCTTTGTGAATTGCTTATCCAATCTCTCTTCCCAATCCTTTCTAACCCCCTCTGATTGATTCTTATAATTATCATGCAAAATTGTATAAGCTCTAATAATTATTCACTTTTTAACAGCAGTTTCTGTTTTAGATTCTACTAAAAACTCTACCAGTGCTGGTCTTTTGCTTAGGATTCCCTATTCCTTTTTCTTTGTCTATATTCTTTTTTTTTTTCAAATAAAGCATAGCATGGCTTTCAAATGGTTCTCAGAGTCCCGATAGTAGTGTGCTCTCTACTCCCTTTTATATTCCTCTGCGATGGTTTCCCCCAGTCCCAGCTGGCTGCCTGAATTTCCATCTCCCAATCATCACCATAACAGCTTCAGGAATGGGAAATAATAAAAACGAAGTGCCTGGAATGTACATCCCACCAAACCTCTGATTTCTTCCCAACTTCTAACTGAAACTCCCTTTTATATTCCTCTGCCAGGATTTCTCTCAGTCCCAGCTGACTGCCTGAAGTCCCTTCCTCTGATCATCACCATAACAGCTTCAGGAACAGGAAATAATAAAAACTAAGTGCCAGCAGTTCCCTTTTATACGCCTCTGCGAGGGTTTCCCCCAGCCCCAGCTGGCTGCCTGAAGTCCCTTCCCCCGATCATCACCATAACGACTTCAGGAATAGGAAATAAAAACTAAGTGCTTGCAGTGTATGTCCCACCAAACCTCTGATTTCTCCTCAACTTCTAACGGAAACATATGTTCAAGCTTTTGCAGTATAGTGGTATGAACACTACTCGGACGGTATAGTCCAGGTCCCCTCCTACCAAGGCCATTAACAGCTGTTTTAGTTTTTCCCTCTTAGTGCTCCTTTTAACAAAACTAAATCATTTCCTTGTTGCATTTAAACAATTATATCTTGCAGCTTGAAACAGCGAATGGTCTGTTTTTATTTTCTTAAGACACTGACCCGGGGCTTGTAGTATAGGTGATAGTTTTTGGTGTCTCCTTTCTGGTCTGCCTCATGATTTATCTTTTTATCATTTGCGCTGTTTCTGTTCTGTAGTCTCATCAGCCTTAACTCAGCCCCTCCCCTTTCAGCTTCTGATCAGAGTTTACTTAGTCTCAGATGGTTTTAATATATACTTCTTTGCAATCTAGTTTAAAATTTCTTTGCCTGTGGAAAAAATTATAACAATCCACTGTTTTCTGCATCTCTGGGGTTTAGATTAAGGATCACTTAGTGTACTGCTGTCTCAGCATGAGATATCTGCACCCAATTTGTTGTTAACAAGATGGTGAGCAACTTATATTTGTGAAGGGTTTACTGTATGAATAAGCAGCTACAACTTTTATACTACTATACCTCTGCCTCAAACTATAATTTGACATTATTTAAATGAGTAGAAGTTGTATAAGCTCTGTTATATATTGTAAGCTGCATTTACTGTGCCGATGTTGTGCCGATGTTTCTCACTAAGTAATTTTCACTACTGCTTTAACACCTAATGAATGCTATCCCAATATTTCAAGTAGCACATGTTAGTTGCTCCCTAATTATCAGCTGCTAATTTTGTTTGTTAGTGTATGTAATGGAAAACTTAGTTTCTTAAAATTAGACTGCTGCTAAGCAAATGACTGCTATAGTAACCATGTTCCTGCATTTAATTGAGTAATACTTAGTCACTCAAACTTAGCTTTTACTGCTGCTTGTGCATGCACTGCTGTAACTATAGTCATACATGGTTACTTTGGATATTATATTCTAAAGGCTGTTTCCTAGTGTCTTGTCTGAAAGACTATGGTTATGTCTTTTAGTCCATTCCTATATTCCCTCACTCAGACTGTTTAATTTTTCTCTTCTTTTACTGTCCCTTTTATATTCCTGTGTGAGGGTTCCCCCAGTCCCAGCTGGCTGCCTGAAGTCCATTCCTCCTATCATCACCATAATGGCTTCAGGAATGGGATATAATAAAAATGAAGTGCTTGCTTTGTATGTCCCATCAAAGCTCTGATTTCTTCTCAACTTTGAACTGAAACATATGTTCAAGCCTTTGCATGATAGTGGCATGAACACTACTTGGACACTATAGCCCAGGTCCCATCCTCCCAAAGCCATTAACAACTGTTTTAGTTTTTTTCTTAATGATTATATTCCTGCAGTCTAAAACAGTGGTCTGTTTTTGTTTTCTTATGACACTGACCTGGGGCTTGTAGTATAGCTGATAGTTTTTGGTGTTTGCTTCCTGGTCTGCCTCGTAGTTCAACCCACTTTGTTTGCCCATGCCCCACTTGGGCTCACTCTGCTTCCCTACCCTACCCCCATTTCCTATCCAACCCACTATGCCTACATTTATTTTAAACCACTCCCACAACCCCATTAAACAGTCAAACACAACTGATTTAAAATATACCAGTCTGAAATTAATTAACCCTAACCAACCCAGATCCATAACTAAGCCAGTTAAACAACAAAATAATAGCTAAAGCCCATATCAATGAAATGAGTAAAACAAAAGAGCATCTCTTATCTACTTCTTACCTCTACTAACAATCATCATGCTAACCCTATATACCACTGATCTAATAATCTTGATAATTGCTACACATCTTACCTCTTACCGCATCAACCTCCAGAATTCATTTGTCTCCCACTCTACCCCTTTCTCCAGTCAACAAAATGATAGAGCTAAAATCATTATCATATCCCTTCAATCTATAACACAACACCTATCCTACAAACTCTGTACACACTACAATCCTACCAAAATTATCCTCAAATTTCCCTGAAATATGACAGGTCCATAGTTAAAATCCTAAAAACCTTAATAAATATAACACCTAAATTAACTCTAAGTGGAGACATACATCCAAACCCTGCCCCAATAACTAGTCAAAGCAGCATTCTTCCCCAACCAAGCAACTACCCACAGACTCTATCAAGCCACATTAGAAAGCCAGGTGATCTCTTACTATTAAACATTAATATCAGAAGTATGGCTAACAAAATCCATGAATTACATGCCACTCTCCTTTTATATTTGCCAGATATTGCTCTAATAACAGAAACCTGGCTAAAACCTGATATTAACAATAATGAAATTCTTCCACCTGGATACAGCATTCTACGAGCAGATAGAAAGGGGAAGAAGGGAGGAGGAATAGCCATTTTACTTAAAAACAAACTTATTGTGGAAGCCATAGAAAACAAAGCCCCCAGCTTTGATAATGCAGAAATTATTTTTTCAAGATTATAGATTAATTCAAACAAACTTGCAAACATAATAAGTAGCTATATACCCCCAAGTAACAACCTCTCCAAAGTTGAAAACATGCTACATTGGTCCTCTGAAACACTGCCCCAAGAAACAATAGTCATAGGTGATTTCAATCTAGACTGGTTAACCTGCAACTCCCAAAACCCCACTAATCACATCAACCTCCATGTCTTCTCCCAAATCATTCAAACACTCACCAGGATTGACAAGGCATTAAATAGGCACTCTATCCTTTACTGAATTTTAACAAATAGACCAGTTCTCTCATCTCACTCTGGCTGTCTCCTACATAGCCTCAGTAAACATCCCCCTACCTTTTTGACCAGGCATCAAATAAGCCCAACAAAACAGATGATTTGTCATCAAATAAGGAACAAAACAAATTTTGACCCCCAACTGGGAACTAAGGTCGGGTGGCATGATGCCAGGGTAATCCTATGGGCTGGGCTTGTAAAGGCTCCAGGGCCATTAGCCTAGTACATACCTATGAACCTTTAAATACTTGATATCCACCCTGATAATTTCTAATTGGACACCACTTAAGCAACTCCCCCTAGAAGAAGCTATTAAATATTTTAACTCTACCTTCCTAGATATCTTGAACACGCAAGCCCCTCCCAGAACTATTTGCATAAAATCGAACTTTGCCCTTTGGCTAAGCAAAGAAACCAGATCTCTACTAAAAATGAGAGACAAAGCCTGGGATCAATGGCACAAAACTAGATCTCAAGCTGACAAACAGGCATACCAGGAGCTTAGAAATAAAGCAAAGACACTAGTCAAACAGGACAAGAGAAACTACTATAATAATATCCAAAGAAAACACCAAAATAACCCACAAAAATTCTGGTCAGCAATAAACAACATATTATCACGAGGTAAAGCCAGTACACTCACCACATCTACTCCTAATAATACATATAGCATGGCCCCCCAATTTAATAAATACTTCACTGAAACAATTGTAGCTCACTCAAAAAATGTCAGTGACCCCCCACTACAGCTCCCCCTATATCACATAATAAGACCAACACCTTTTCCCTACAACTTGTCTCAACTGATGTTACAAAAAAACTTAGAAAACTAAAGCCCACTACCCTTGCAGCTGATAAACTACAAGCAGACTACCCTAGAATTGCTGCTGACACAATTGCCTACTCTGTTGTTGTTGTTGTCTTTCAGCTTTTCCCAGTTAGAGGTCGCCACAGCGGAATTCCGGTCCACTAATGATTGGCAGTAGATTTTCATGAATGCTGAGGTGCCAGTTCAATGTTCAACCTTCAGCAAAGGCGCGCCCATTTACGCATGTCTTTCGAATGCCCACCCAACCACAGGGAGGACATGCAGACTCCACACAGAGGGCACTCCCTGCACTCTAGCCGAGAATCGAACAAGAGAACCTCTTGCTGTGAGGCAACAATGCTACCGCTACAATTGCCTACCCTGTACCCATCCTTATTAACAGATCTATATCTGTACACCAAATCCCTGCAATTTGGAAAGTTTCACACATAATTCCTTTACACAAAGGTAGCAATTCAACAGAACTGTCCAATTATCCACCAGTTGCTATCCTATCACCCTTATCCAAGATCACTGAGAGAATGTATACACTCACAATTTATGGACTTCTTACTCACTAACAAACTTCTGTCTAGTACTCAACATGGTTTTCATCCCTAAAACAATACAACCACTGCTCTCATGACTTTCACTAACACAGTTAATCAACACAGAAATAATGGTAAATTTGTATCCTCCATCTTTTTCAACCTATTAAAGGCCTCTGATATGGTATCACATACTAAACATATCACAGCAGTCTCTGATCTGGACTTGTGCCAATCTACGCTCACCTGGTTCAAAGATTACCTAACCGGGCTCCAACAAGCAGTACAATGGCAACAATATCTCTCTCTTCTTCTACCTGTTATTCTATGGGTTCCTCAAGGGTCTATCCTAGGCCCCTGCTTTTCACATTGTTTATTAACAACCTCCACACTTCAACCCTACATGCTTCTGTTGTGCAGTATGCAGGTTATTCCACACTAATAAGTGCTGCTCATTCCTTACAACAACTACAAGTAACAACTCAAGACTCTTTCTCAGCAGTTGAAGCATGGCTAACTAACTCCCAACTAATTCTGAACCCTAATAAAACCAAGCTCATGCTAGTCCAACCTACAAGACCCACTGCCTCCCCATTCAACATTGTGTTCATGAATAATACCATATTTTCACCCACAGCCCATAATGAGTTTCTGGGGGTAGTAATTGAGCGCAATATAAGATTTGATATCCATATAGCCCAGACCATAAAGAAAGTGCATAAAAAACTTGTCTCACTATACAGAAATAACCAGTATCTTACAAATAACACAAAATCAACCATATCATAAACACATCTTATCTCAACTCTCCTCTGTGTCTCTCCAATTTTAAATAACCTATGGAAATCTAATTTATCAAAACTAGACTCGTTATAACAAAATTGCCAGTTTGCCACAAACTCTCCATTCAGGTCACATCACTGCATATCACTCAACCAAATCAACTGGTTAGAACTTCCTCAACTCTTACTATATAACCAACTTACTATGGCCCACAAAATTCTTAACCAACCTGAGAATACGCCGGCCATACAAAATCTCCTACACCCCTACTCCACTAATAGTGACCTACGCTCTAGTAATAAATCACTAATAAAGGTAACCAAGTCCAACAATGCTGCAAGAGCTTCTCTCTTCTCAAAGTGTACAGCTAGAATCTGGAACACATTGCCTGCAGATTTAATATCTACTACTAACTTACCTCAGTTAAAAAAAAAGACTTAAAACTCACTTATCCAAAACAAAGTTATGCTCATGCACTAGTCCTGGTTAGTTTCTGTTTTTCCTTGATTTCTAACACTGAAAATAAAGTACAAATAGTTGCAAGGATATACCCCACCTCAATTTTTCTCTATGTTCGTTTATTCCATCTAAGGATTTTTAGCTATGAATATGTTAACATGCCCTTTTTAACTTTGTAGTTTTTTCTTAATATAAATGCCTTTTTTATTTTGTAGTTTTTCTTAATATAGTGTCTATTTTCGTTTTCACCTAGCTCTACGTGGAATATGTTAAACATGAATATGTTGCATAATACTTTTACTCTATGTTAATCTCTGTTATTTGCATAATATGATGCATTTCTCTGTGTTACATGTAATCTTGATTATGTATATGTCAACATTTCTTCTATTTTATGTTGGAGCTTTTCTCCCCGGTCCTCTGCAGAAAAAGGACTTGTGTCCAGTCTGATTTTCCCATTAAACAAATGTAAAATAAATAAATAAATAAAATTCTGATATCAATCCTTTATAGGGAAGGCCTGCAGTCCAAACAAATTATTGGCCTCTTCCCATTCTATTACCTTTCCCTCTCTAATTATTTGCTCCCAGTACCTTGCCTCTTTTGCCAATTTTCTCCAATAAATTCTAGCCCCTTCTTGCCTGTTGTCTATATCCCTAATTGCACTCATCCCTACCAGCAAAATCTCTTTTCTCCATTCTAATGTTGGCTTAGTTCTTAGAATACTTTCTGCTACTTTAAGAATATAATATTCTGTATTATTAGTGTTACTCTCCTTAAGGCTCTGCATCCAAAATCCCAGTCTCTCATTCTTTCTTGAAATCCCCTCCCCCTGTTTCATCATCATCCCATTCCACTTTGAATTATAGGTTTCTGCTTGTGCTATGTATAGAAGCCTTAACTGTGTAGCTCTAAAATACTCCTTCAAATCAAGTAATCCCGGACCGCCTTGTACTATTGGAAGAATCAGCTTATCTCACTTGACTTTTGCCATATTCCCCCTCCGAGATAAAATTCTTCAGCTCTTTATTAATTGCTATCCACAACTTCTCCTCTGGTTGATAAAAATATGCCTGACCTGTATATAAAACTGAAGAGACTAAAACATTTTAACTGTTTGTATCTTGCTGTCTATAGCCATAAAACAGAGCTTCACATTTCTTAGTTTTTGTATTATTTTTGTTAAGTCTCTTCTCAAATATCCTTAGCTGCCACAGTAGAATCCTTTTCAATCCATTCTCCTAAGTATTTCATTTTATAATGTCCTCATAAATATGGATATTGCTGTATGAATTTGTGTGTGGATACATAATTTACAGCTATTGCCTTTGTTTTAGCTTGATAAATTTTGTATCCAAAAAAGATATGAAACTGTCTCAAAATGTTCCACAACATTGAAATGTTCTTTCTGGTTTTATCAGGTATAAAATAACATAATTTGAAAACAGAGTCAGCTTTCCTTGGCTACTATACCAATTATACCCTTGAATTTCGGAGTCCCTTATTTTCTTTGCCAATTGTTCTAAATATAATGAAAATAACAAAGGAGAAAGAGGACACCCCCTGCCTGGTTCCTCTGCTCAAACAGAAATTATCAGAGAGGAATCAACCCACTTTAATTTTCACCTCCAAACTTATAATTTTATTAGGCAATGCAAATGCTTCCACTGTCCTGCTCATAAACTCCCAGCTTACTCTGTCAAATGCATTCTCTCCATCAAGACCTACCAATAATAGTGGTATTTGCTTACATTCTGCTTCTCTCTGGATCATCATTGTTCTGTTAATGTTGTCAAATGTTTGTCTCCCCTCCACGAAACCACAATGATCCATATCTATTAATTTTGGCATCACCTTGCCATTCTTTTAGCCATTATAGACATAAACACTTTATAATCTTGGTTTAGGATTGAAATGGACCTGTATGAAACTGGATCTGATGGATCTTTCTTCCAGGATGTTGTTGCTTCTCCTCCTCTTAAAATACTGTTAAAAGCTTTCAGATTTTTAGCAGTTTTTTTCTCCTAGCTTCCAAACTTCCCCAGGAATACCCACTATTCCTGGGGACTTTCCTGTGTCAGGTTTCAACTTTCTGTTACCTAAGAAGCTCAGTTGTGAGTGTTCTGCCATTTTACAGTGAGCTAATCGAAGGAAGGACACTCAGCAAACTCGGAGCTATAATATATAACATTAAGTATCCTGTTTTTTGTTTATTTTGTTCTTTATTTCTTTGTTGTTTATAGCACTTTGTGTACTGTGTATTTTTTCTAGCTAGTTTCACTGTGTGTGAGGTATTAACTGGAACTTGTCCACTCTTATTAAGCATCTGTTGGGTTGTTTGTTTATGATAACTTGTTGCAGTTAAACTCTTTTTTCTAGTGGCTCCTTTAGCTGTTTAAAACTTTCATTTAAAGGCTCACTGCTGCTTTTCATCTGTGAGTAACATTTCTGCAGTTTGTTTCCCACCCTCACTCCCTGTTGGTATAGTGTTTTTATAGTTGGTGGCTTTGCAGTTGCCCGCCCCTAGTGTAAATTTGATCTGGGACCCTCCTCCCAGTCTAGTGTCATTACCTCATTCTACCCAGTACAGGGAGAGCATTTGAGAAGGCCAATCAGCTTAGTTTCTGCTACTCCTTTCTCTCTTTCCACAAAAAAAAAAAAAAAAAAAAATGTATCTGCTTTTACTGTATTTGTGTTTTTCCTACTTTATTCTGCTTTTGCGTCATCTTAAAAGTACTCAGCTGTATTTATTACTGCTTGGTGTAACTCATTCTAAGCCTTTTAGTTTAAGCACCTGGGCTTCAGACCAGTTTTACATTAAGAAGGTTTGTGGTCTGCACTGTAGTGGCAGAACAGGTAGCTTACATCCTTCTAAGTTGGGAACTGCTGATTGAGGGCTCAGTGTCTGTTATTCTAAAAGTGTATTAATTCTGGTTTAAGCACTTGGGCTTGAGGCCAGTTATTTTACATTAAGAGGGTTCATGTTCTGCACTCTTGTGGGAGGAGAGGCTGGACTCTGTCCTTCTGAGCTAGGAATTTCTGGTTAAAGGCTTATAGTGCCTGCATATTTGAACTGCTTCTTACTGAAATTGGTACACCTTGTTTGCTGTAGCATAGACTAGATCCAGGCCTGCTGAATCTAGCTTTGTTTGTATGCTTGTTGTTTGTTTATTTCCCTGAAACGCTAATTCCACCTAAAACGCGGCCTTTTAGCACTTCTGTGGATCCCTAGTGATATCTGCATTGCTTACTGTACTTATTTCCTTGTTTCACTTGAAAGAAAGTTACTGTTTGTCGTTTTTGCATTTAAGTTACCTGTAACACATTGCATTTAAGTTACCTGGCACTTGCTCACTAAAGCAATTGTATAAGTCAGCTCTAAAAAATGAAAAGCACTACACCCTCACAAACTCCCCTTGAGTACCTTGTTCCCCATTGGCCCTTTTTTTCAATTATAAAGGAATTCCCAATACTATTCTAGCATGTCCAAAGGTCAGTTGTCAATCTCCTCTCTGGTCCAGCTGGTGAATCTGGGAATCTTGAGGCAATGTTACAACTGCCTCATGTATACAGACAACCCTCTCCTCCTCCCAACAAATTCCAACACATCTGAGAGATGCAACCATATAGCCAAACTGGAGGCTAAGGTCTCTCAACTCAGTACTGGCGTAACCAGTCAGGAGGAGAAGGAAACCACACTCACTACAATTCCAGTCTCACATAGACCTACCACGACAACAAACCAAACACATAAACACACAAAACATACTCGAGGCTCTAAATAAAAATCTGCCTAAGCAGCAGAGACCTCCAAAGCAGACACCCAAGCAACCGCTATCCCAAAACAAAACACATGCAACACATAGCTCACAAAGCCAGTGTGCCGAACAGTCACAGCCCTTAAGGCTAAACAACACACCTGATACACTTGTAATAGGTGACTCTATCGTCAGGCACACTGACGTCCCGCTCACCAGGCTGAACAAGGAGAAGGTCACGGTGAGCTGCCTGTTGGGCGCTAGGATCCGCCACATAACACAAGCACTCAGGTCACTCCAAGGCAAGTACAAATATGACTCAGTCATTGTCCATGCTGGTGTGAATTACCTGAGACATACCTCCCTGGACTACATGAAAAGAGACATAGAGGAGCTCTCTGAGCATGTAGCCCAGGCCGGTATGACCCTGACCTTGAGTAGCATCTTACCCTCACCAAGAATGATGCCACAATATGAAGACAAGATGATCAATTTCAACAATTGGCTTAAGTGTTGGTGTCATTCAAAGGGGGTCCAATGCCTGCCAGCCTGGGATGACATGCTCGACAAGCCACGATGCTTCGCTAGGGACGGCTTGCACCTGTCACCCCTGGGCTTTTGGATATTGGCAAAGGCTCTTGCTACCCCCATAGTGCCTTTTTTAGGCAAGGCTCAAAAGACAAACCCACCTCCATAGGTATCACAAGGGATAAGAAACTAAGATTAATGCTACTCAACGCCAGAAGTCTAAACCTCAAGATGCACGCACTCGAAACTCTCCTTAGCATGGAGAACATCGATATCTGTGCAGTAACAGAAACCTGGTTCACGGCTCCTGAGAGCACCCCAGCACTACCAGGTTATACCTCATACCATGCTTTTCGGCCCCAAAACTTGGACCGAACCACAAAAGGAGGGGGAGTATCAATATTCGTCAAAGATACCCACACCTCCAGGTTGGTGGCACAGCATGAAGCGTCAGAGACTATCCATGTGCAACTAACTGTGGGTAAAACTGCCTTCCAGTTTATAGCCTGCTACAGACCACCCTCCCAAACACAGGAACCCCACTCGGCCTTCCTGAGAATACTGGAAAATATGAAGGTCTCTCCAAACACCATTATATTGGGCGACTTCAACTACCCAAACATAGACTGGGAGCATTACTCTAGCTCCAACACCCTAGCCCAAAGGTTTCTAGAATTTATAAACTCAAATGCTATGGAACAACTTGTTACCACTCCCACAAGAGGGGAAAACATACTGGACCTGATCATCACCAACATGGGGACACTATGCTCCAGACCAGAAGTGTATCCCTCACTGGTAAGATCAGACCATAAACTAATCTCACTGGATATTCACATCCCGACCCCACCCCCTGCCCAGAAAACCACAGTGAAAAACTACTCTAAAGCAAATTTCACACACCTCAAAACCAAGGCGAAATCCTTCAAAGCCCCCGGGCCTGTGGAAAATACGGCCCAGACCACAGAATCCTTTATAAACGCATTCTATGAACACCTTCAGGAATGCATGGATCATGCAATCCCAAATAAAACCGAGACCCAATCCTCCAAAGGCAAACGTCCTGTCTGGTGGACCCCAGCCATAAACAAACTATACAATAGAAGGAGGAAGCTACTACATGATAGAGCAAAATCCCAAAAAGGGAAGGAGGCATCTATGATCAGTATTAGCAAAAAACTACGGGCACTCATAAAATCGTCTAAGGCCAGCTTCAAGAGAAATATTGCACAGGACACTAAGGATAATCACAAGGCTTTCTTTAGTTATGTTAGGAACCTGGGTGGGAATTCCCAGATATGCTCAGAATTAGTCCAAAATGACAAAAAATACACCGAGCCCACAGACATTGCCAACATCCTAGCTGACAGGTTCAGTGCAAACTTCTCCCCCCCCCCACAAAAAGGGCAAATATCTATCCCAACAGAGTGCTGCCCCCCTGAAATCTCAGATGCTCAGGTAAGAGCCGCCCTCTCCAAAGCAAAAAACACAGCATCAATGGGACCAGATGGTGTCCCGGGCTGCGTCCTACATGAACTCCAAGAAGACCTAAACCCAAAAATAAAACTACTGTTCAATGTTAGCCTTACTACAGGATATGTACCCAAAGAGTGGCATACAGCAACAGTGGTCCCTCTCCACAAAGGTGGTGACTCAATGGATCCTGGAAACTATCGCCCCATAAGCCTGACTAGCTTGGTCTGCAAAGCTATGGAAAGGATCATCATGGACCTCATAAATAAAGATATTGGGGACCTACAGACACTGGATCCTACCCAGTTTGGCTTTGTTAAGGGCAGATCCTGCCTCTTAAACCTGGTCAATTTCTTTGAAATAGTCACCAAGGCCATTGACGAGGGGAAGGTGGTCCACACAGTCTACCTGGACCTCGCAAAAGCCTTCGATACAATACCCCACTCGGGCATTATAGATAAGCTCACCAGCTTAAATATAAACACCTATGTCACTAGATGGGTTGCAAACTGGCTCAAGGACAGAACCCACATGGTTAGAATTGCTGGAGCCATGTCAGACTCCAAACCAGTTACAAGTGGCATCCCACAAGGCTCAGTCCTGGGACCTCTCTTGTTCGGTATATATTTCCCTGTGGTACAGACTGTGGCTGACCAAGTTCACAGATGACTGCAAACTGGGCGCCATAATCAACTCTCCAGCCGACACAAGCACCCTCCAAAAGGGCCTCATAGAAACAGACAACTGGTGCCAGAGCCATGGCCTCAAGCTAAACGCCAAAAAGTGTATAGTCATCCCCTTTGGCAAAAACAAAGTGCCCACAAATTACCACATAGGTGGTAATCCATTAAGTACAGAAGAAGTCATTAGGGACCTGGGGACCCAAGTTGATAGCAATCTCTCATTTGACAACCACGTGGCCAAAGTGGTTAGAAAAACATTTTATATAGCCCACCTAATCATGAAGGGATTCACATCTAGATCAGGGGAGGTCATCGTGCCTCTTTACTCATCCCTCATCAGGCCCATAATTGAGTACAATGCCCCTTTTGGGATGTACCTTACCAGACACCTGCAGCAACTGGAAAGACCCCAAAAGTACCTCACCAAGAGGATCAAAGGGTTCAAACAGATGCCATGTGCTGCCCGGTTAAAGAAACTCCAGCTCTACTCAGTGGCATACCGCCTGCTCAGAGGCGATCTGTGCCTGACGTATAAATGTCCAACCCGGAATTAATGGACATGCTGCACCTCAGAAAATCCAAATCCCATCGAGCTACGCGCTCGAGAGACTTGAACCTCAGCACTGAAATAAATAGGACATGCAGGAGGGACAGATTCATAACCCAGAGGCTCCCTTCACTCTGGAATAAAATCCCAGTCCAGGTTAGGCAGAGTCCCACATTGACTCTCTTCAAGAGGAATCTTGATGAGTGGATGGGAGATCGTAGGTTTACCCCGGCTATCACTTCTGTGTCACTGTTAGACAGAGGCACAGTATGCTAACCTCAAAAAAAGGCATAGCAAAATTAATTTAAAATGGGTGGCGAAAGCCAAGCACAGTCTGGCTAGGCTTATAAATGCCCTAGGGCAGATAGCCTAGTATGAACCTATGAACCTATGAACCTATATGTTATGCTATCTGTTAGCAACTGAGCCTCATCTACCTCTAACCTTTGCATATTTAATTCTACCATAAACATGGCCATTTGTATCTTTTCTTGATTTCCATATTTCTCTGCTTTATACAGACTTTCATAAAATTTTTAAAATATTTCTAGTACCTCTACTGGACCTCTTGCTGTCTTCCTTGTTATAGGCTCCCTAAGCTTAGCGACAGCCCTCTCTACTTTCTGTTGCCTGAGTTGTTGTGCTAAAGGTTTTTGTGCTCTGGAGTTATTATCAAAAAACAGTTGTTTAACAGCAATCTTTCTAAACTCATGCATATTATCTAGGTAATCCCTTATTTTCTGCTTAGCATTGTGCAATTGCTCCTCTTCTTGTCTGTGGGATTTCCCCCTATTCTGCAATACTTTAACCTTTGTCAGTCCCACTAAATAATTCTGGTTACTTCCTAGTCATGTCTCTCTTTCTTTCATTTCCACCTTATATTAAAACTCCACTTTAATTTTATCCCATTCCCTAGCTATATTTTCAGAAGAAATTTCTATCCTTGCTAATAAATTCTGAATAATTTCCACTACCCATCCCATAAATTCCCCTCTTTTCAACAGATAGGTGGAAAAGCACTGGTGTCTCATTTTTATTTTATTACCCTGCATTTTTATTTTAGTTATTATTGGTGCCCGATCTGAAATGGTTATTGGATGCATATCAAAATTTTCAATTAAATGCAATGTTCCTGTAAAATATATGTTCTGTCTAGTCTAGACCAGTTTTTGTATCTTGGGGAATAATATGTAAATTCACTCTGAACTTCTACTACTGAATTCACATCTTCTATGCCAAATATTTGTATACATTTTGGATGACACAGTGGTGCAGTAGTTTGCACTGTCACCTTATAGCAAGAGGTTCTCTGGTTTGAGTCTTGGCTGGGGTGCCTTCTGTGTGGAGTCTGCATGTCCTCCATGTGGGTATCCTCTGGGTGCTCTGGTTTCCTCCCACATTACAAAAACATGCATCTGGAGTGTTTCTCCATTGGCTCCTTTCAAGTCAGACTTTCCCGGTAAGCAAATGTGAAATAAATAAGAGTTCTCCATAAATCTACCCTCTTTTGTTATATTTTCCATTCTGGGCTCCCAAGCTACATCTTCACTGCTTCAAATCTAATTTCAGTCCCCACCTATAACTAATATTCCTTGCTGAAAGCTTATTATTTCTCCCAGAGATTTATTAAGCTCCATTATAGCAGTTTTAGGTGGAATATAAATACACCCCAATGTAATCCTCCTCCCTTGCCATTAGCCCCATAGTACTACAAATTTCCCTTTATTATCTTTTTATCCACTTCTGTCACTACTGGAGCTCTTCCTGCAATTAATAGGTTCTCCTCTTTTATTTTGTCCAAGGTATTCTGCTGAATAACTGTCCTGAAAACCTTTCTTTACCAAATTCGCATGTTCATTTCTTTCCAAGTGTGTCTCCTGTAGCATACCTATTTGCACTACTCTTTCTTTTTTGTATATATCTGTGAGACCATTTATCTTCTTCTTCTTTCAGCTTTTCCCAGTTAGGGGTTGCCACAGCGGATCATATGTTGGCTCATGGTTGGCAGTGGAGTTTTTTACAGTGTCGAGTTGCCAGCCTGGCACCCAACCTTCCACAGAAGCACACACATGCACCTAGGGACAATTTAGAGTATCCAATCCACCTACTGCATGTCTTTGGGATGTCGGAGGAAACCCGAGCACCCGGAGAAAACCCACGCAACCAAAGGGAGGACATGCAGACTCCACACAGAAGGCACCCTAGCCAAGAAACATTTATATTTAAAGACAATATAGAAATATGTTAAAAAGTTATTATTCCCATATTTTATGTGTAACAGCTTTTTTTGTTAAGTGTCTCATTCCAGCATTTGTGTTACATGCATACACTAATGTTTGGCAAGTAGATCTTCTATACAGTTGTTTCTTGTCATATCCATTTGACCCTATGTCACATCTTACAAAACATTTTGTTTTATTGAAAGCCCTCAAACAAACAAACAAAACAAAAAAAAACACCTCCCAATACACCCCTAAAACCTATTAACTTAATATTAGCACACAAAGCTATGTACATCTTCATCAGATATTTATGTGTTACCCTCCTAATGGGAACAATTGTCCTAGACTTGAGTAAACATAAAAGGAAGGTTGTGCTTGCTAAGACTCATGGTCATGGACAGCACATAGTAGAAGTACAGGATGTACCATGAGTTCATAGTAATAGTAGCATTGTTATGTAACAGATACATTTTCATTGTGACAGCTTAATTATTTTCCCCCTAGGTGTTGAGTACAGAGTGTA
>NC_056739.1:328863901-328966401 GCF_019279795.1 Protopterus annectens | reverse complement strand
ACATACATAGACAGTAATCTAGCCTTTGATCATTCCTTATCTACAGTAGTGAGGAAATCATTCTATGTTGTGCAACATATAAACAAAGGTATGGCATCTAATCCAAGGAAGTCATTGCTCCACTGAATTCGGCATTCATCAGACCTGTCATTGATTACAATGCCCCCTTTGGTATGTACCTAACCAAGCATATCCAACAAGTGGAACGTCCACAGAGGTTCCTCACTAAAATAATATAGGGCATAAGTAATATGTCCTATGCAGACCACCTCAAGGCCCTATCCCCTGTATTCTGTCTCTTACAGGCTTTTGAGGGGGGATCTGTGCCTGGCATACAGGGCATTGTCAGACCCCACTCTGATGGGTCTCCTGCATATCCACAAAACAAACAGTACCAGAATTACCCATTCTAAAGACTTAAACCTTGCCTGTGATATAAATAGGACCTGCTGGAGAGATAGGTATGTATCCCAGAGACTACCCCGTCTATGGAACAGGATCCCCATCCATGTGAAGCAGAGTTCCTCCCTAATCCAATTCAAGTGCAACTTGGACAATTGGATGGGAAACCAGAAATTCATCCCTGGTTTGGCACCTATGTCTCTGATGCAAACAGGTAACCTGTAAATGGTTCATCTCCCAGGCCCATGCTTACCCTTAACAAGTGTATCAGAACTTGTCAGAGATTTGGGATGCATAGCTAGACTTAAAAAGGCCCTTGTGGTCATTAACCTCGTAAACACCTATGAACCTATGAACAAGACAGCAGACAGGGGCTGTGTATGACACATGGGGGGGTAAACACCTTGATGGGGAGGGTGGTTGGGAATCTGATGCTCATGAGCCCACCAGATGGTAGTAGTGGCACTGATGTCCCCACCTGATGGCAGTCACCACTACTCTTTCACAGCCCTGAAGGTGGCTGTGCTGGGGGCTGGGCTGGAGGGGCCACCTGCCCCTCCAGCTGCACCAGCCTGCCCTCCACCTGGTGCAGGCAGTCATCCAGCTCCATCTGGAGGACACTGCGTACCATGCCACAGACCTCATCCCAGGTGACAACATCCACACTGCGCCCACTTGCAGGGGTGGGGTGAGCCCCATCCCCTGCAGTGGTTCCACCTGATGGTGCAGGACCAGCAGATGACGGATGTCTGGGTTGGGTCCCATACGTGCTGGGACCCGGTGCCTTGGCCAGGTGGGATGGGAGAGGTGGATTCCCTGGGATCTGCCTTCCCATATGTGCTATGGTATGGAAATTAACAATGAATATTGGTTAGTCATGCACAATACATTACAACATTAGTCAAAATAGCATACATGGATATTCCCATTTACCCAAAACTGTGCAATTATAACAGTGCCATACCAAACAGAAACCATGCATATAGGGAATGGTATTCAGGGTTGCAACAGCATGCCAGTTAGTGGTATGTCAGGCAGATAATAACAATGATTATTCAACAGGGAATATTAGTATGCACACAGTTTAAACAATTATAAACCAAATGGAACAATGGTCCCAACAGTAGAGGTTTGTTTAGGAACATACTCATATTGGTTTCAGTGTGATGGTTGGATCAGTTGAGTGGTGGGGGAAGGGAACAGATTCAGTTAACAACTGCTATCAGCTATATTTTTCAGTACACTACTATTCACTACTTTACATTCTGACCTCACTTACACTCTACTTGGGCCATGGGGCTGCTACACCACACCAACAGCTGTAGATATCAACAGAGCAATTCTACCCTTATTTTAGTTATACACATCATACCTGTTTCTATACCAATTTCTTTACCTGTGGACCCTGTACAGATGAACTGTGTGCACATTACATTACTGTTTCTACATATATTTCAGATTCACATGTTAGGTGCAGGCCCTGGAGTGTGTGTTGTGCCTTTGAGATACATCTAATGTGACATTCCCTGTGTGCAGGTTTCTTGGCAACTGGTGAAACTATCCGTGACAACGTGACACTTGAGGTGCTTGTCTGGGATAGACTGCAGAGTGTGGATGTGTAGCTCGCATCTATTTGTAGGACTGGGGCTGATCAACACAGCAGTTGTACACCTTTCATAATTATACATATCATACTAGTATTTCTGTTCAGATTTCTTTACCTGTGTGCCCTGTATGGAAAATGTATATTTTGCAGTACATTACTTTTTTCTATTCAGATTGCAGTTTACAGCTGTAGAACCAGACTGACATGTTAGTGGCAGTCCCTGGATTCGAACCATGGTGTGTGTGCAAAATTGAAGTATAGGCCTAGTCCTTATCAGACTGAGCTACTGGGGAGGTGTTGTGTGTTATTTGTGACATTTCTATCTAGTACATATTTTTGTGCACAGTACTTTCATTATGCATTATTTGTTTCCCATTTTCAGTACAAATTATGTATACACAACAGACATTGGTGTCACTGTTTGTGAAACATGTGCACATTAGCTGGATTGCACATTTGACTGTTTTACAACTACATACTGCAATTTAGATTCCTGAGTACACAGTGTAGGTTTTACGTCTGCACCTGTTAGCCTTATACATTTTTACAGTACATTCATGGCTACATACAGCTGAAATTGAAAGGTTAACACAGGACAATGCCGGCAGACAAACAAGTAAAACACTCAAAAACCACAGCAGCAAAACAGTAAAATAGCAAAAAATACCACAATGTATAAAGTCACAGACCACAAAGCAGTTTCACCAAGATTTAATATGAACTTAGCGCTTCGGCACCAGGCCTTCAATGAATACAAAATTCATTCAATGCATCACACCTTATCTACTCAATAAAATCAAACAGTTAACTCATCATACAATTAATTAAATTACATATTTCCCTTTACACTTCTTATTTAACCCATAGGGTTCCAGAGTGTTATATTTTAAAATAAGCAGAGTTTCCTTCTTCATTAACTTATCTTTAATATGTAAACCTTCTCCCAATGACAACTTTATTTTTTCTGAAATACACCCTTCTAAATAATCTGGTTCAGCATTGTGTGCAGTCATAAAGTGTTGCCCTAAGGAACTATCCATTTTTTTGATTTTTAATGTCCCGTATATGTTCTTGTAGATGGATCTTAACTACCTGTTTCTCCTATATAGTAAAGGTTACAACTACATCTTAGGGCATAAACTACTCCCTCTGTGTTGCACATATACAAGCCTCTAGATGTAAACCTTATATAATTGATTTTTGAAAAAGTGTTTACTATATGTTTACAAACGGAGCACTTTTTACAAGCTATGGTTCCCATTCTGTTTTTCATAGGATTAAAATCTATAGTGACCTCTGGTGGTACAAAACGATTATGTGCCACCATATCTGCCAGGTTTCTACTCCTTTTATAAGAAACTTTAGCCTGTCTCTTTACCAAATATCTCAGATCTTTATCATTTGTTACCATTTTCCAATATTTTTTAACTTCCTTAACTATACTTTCTGTCAATATATTAACCATGGTAACAAAATTTACTTCTCTACTTCCTTCTTCATTTATCCTTTCATTATTTACACATTTCCTTCCTGTTTCATTCTCCTTTATCATATTCCCCAAAACATTACCATCTCTTACCATTAGTCCATAGCTATATTCTATTACTTTCTTCTTGGATTCTTCCACCACTTTCCTATCATACCCTCTTTCTATAAACATATTTTCTGTCATTAATAATTCATTTTCAAATACATCATCTGAACTGCATAATCTATTTAGTCTCAGAAATTCATTGTATGGCAATACAGCAATTAAATCGCCTGGGTGGCAACTAGGTACCATATAAGAAAATATTATTCTGGCCAAGTTTCCTATGGACTGTTGTCTCCAAACAATTAATATCTACATCCAGAAAAGTAACTTTCCGTCCCATTTGTATGCCATCAGATTTGAAGCCAAAATTATTATCTTGCAAGTCATCTACAAAAGACTGAACTTCTTCAATATTTCCATCACATAGAAATATTAGATCATCTATAAATCTAAAATAATAGACAACCTGACTTTTACAAAAATTATGTGTTTGTGTGTGTGTGTGTGTGTATATATATATATATATATATATATATATATATATATATATATACACACACACACACATATTCTGCTTCAAATTTTGCCATTACAATATTCGCATACATAGGGGCAAAAGCTGCCCCCATTGCTGTTCCTTGCAGTTGGTGATAAATCTCACCATTAAACAAAAAATAATTATTTTTCAGACAAAAATCCGTTAAGTTCTATTATAAAGTGGGTCAGTAAATAGTAAAAAAGTGCTTTAATACCATCATTATGTCTTATATTAGTGTACAAACTTTTAACATCTAGGCATAGCCAATACATATTATGATTCCAAACTTTCTTACTAATTTTATACAAACAACCTTGGCTATCCTTAATAAATGAAGGTAAAGCAAACACATATGTTTTTAAATATTCATGTAACAAAATACATATATTTTTAAAAAATATATTTTTCAGCTGAGACTATTGGTCTTCCACTAAGATTAAGTCCTTTATGTGTTTTAGGTAGGCAATAAAACTCTGCTATACATGTATTTTCTATACTAAACTTTTTCAGGTCACCATTAATAAAATATCCCAAACGTAAACCTTTCTGAAGCAAAACTTCATATTCTTTCATAGCTTCTTCATATTGCTTCACATTGTATTTTTCATATACTTTTTCGTCATTCAAATGAGCAAGGCACATTTCAATGTATTGGACATTATTTAAAATCACTACTTGAGTCTTTTTTTTTTTTTTTTTTTAGATTTTTTTTTAATTCTGATTTTTTTAAACAAGTAAAACACATTCTGATGGAAATATGCACTGTTGCTTTTTCAGTTATTTGACATGCCCATTCTAAGGTATGCAGACAAGCAGTGCTAAATCAGTTCACCTCAGTTAATGCATTCTGCAGGACATACACATTTCTATTTTTCAGGTACAAGTGAGATGACACACACCAGTGTTTGGGATCACCTTTATTAGTTTTGACATACATATCTGTGTACAACTCAGAAGTCCACAATTACTATTCCTGCATGATCTGCACAGGGGAAAGATTGTCATTTCTAAGTGTTACAGTAGCCCTGACATGGCACTTTCTTGGCAGGTTCACTCAGACACACTCATACATATTCTAATATTCCTCCCTGCATATTGTATCTTGTTTGCTACTGACAGCTGTATTACACAGCAGCTGGGAAAACTCCATTGTAATGCTAGCAGCCTGACACAGGAATTTATTCCTGACTTTTACAGCACAATTATATTTACAGGCAATACTACCATTACTATAATTTTGATTTCTTACTACTAATATTAGGGGGTATTCTGTAATCACCATACTCCCGATGCAGCTGGGCCAGTCACTGGGCATGAGTCTCAACATTCTGGGACCTCTCCCCAGCAGCTGTATGGGGAGACATAACACATGAATCACACCTGCACAGTCACAATTGAACTTTTTCCATATTTAATTAGAGATACATAAGACTGCATACTTATAGACAGGTGGGATATCCTGCACTCGGGCTTCTTGGATCCACTGGACCAAGAGTGCACCCCTCCTCTGCTTCAGGTCATTATGGTAGTAACATACCTGATCACCAGTCCGGGGTATGCCAGTGGCACTGGTGAGATCACATGCAAGCTGGTCTCAGGCCTCCGCTTTGTACTGCTAGCCCTGGTACTGGCCCTGCAGCAGCCTGCCATCATGGTTTTTTACTAGGAGCCCAACCATTACCCTGGATTTCTGGATGCCCCAACGTTGCGCTTGGAAATGAACACCTTCACCGACACCAGACATTTTGGTCCTGCTGTGAGCAATCCCAAATGGTTATGGCTGTATTCCCGCCTGTGCAGTTTAAATAGGGCAGTTTTCCTGCACTTTTTTTTGATTGGCCGGTTTTAATATGCTGGACTATGCTTAGCTCAGCGCAAATCCGCATAGCAATGCTTACACCAGGTACCGCAGTTGAAAGCTGGTAAGCAATGCTTACACTAGCAAAGCATTGCTTAAATCAATTTTTTTCATTAAATTTATAAAGTACTTTTTACAGTTATATTTTACATATTCCCACCCCTACTGTGCTATACATGAGCCATATGATTGACATCTATCAATCATTCAATTTCCTTAAAAGTTTTTAAATAAATTGACAGTGGGGGTATTCGAACCGAGAATGTTATACATGCTAAACTATGGCAGTACCACTACTCTATAGCTGCTTGATGACATTTTGTATCACAGTAGCACTTGTCTATCATTTTTTAAGATTTCAGCCAGACTAAGCATAGTGGCATGCAGCGCAAACAAGCTGCACACCGCTTACATTTCGGATGTATTTGATGAGAAAAAATACATTTTTTTGTATTTTTATTGTTTTCCTCTTGCCCTACTGCTTCCATGCATGTAGGGCAAGAGTGCATACATTCGGGGGTGTGAACTTGAAGGCTGCTGCCTTCTAGGTGTTTGTGTTTTTTTTTTTTTTTTTTTCAGTGTCCGCAGACACTGAAATGTTAGCTACTTACATTTCAGTGTCTGCAGATACTGGTTTGGTGTATAATATTAGAGCCAGGCTCTAATATTACATACATGCACACTTGTCTGTGTCACAAAGTGCTGTATGGCACTTTCTGAGTGAAGGGGGTATGTTACATGTGCAGGAACTACTGACACATGCCCCCTGCGCTCGTTCCTGGTTCATGCCCATTTAGATTACATAGCAGCATGCCTTCCATGCATATACAAGGTGCTCTGCTATTCCAAACAGACATGAACCACTCCATGCAAGAATAGTCTTATTCATGCATGGAGTTTCATGAATCATGGGGAAAACCTTTACTTCTGTGGATTATGGGAACTTTACTGTGGTCTGCATACTAAAATCACTAACAGAGACGTCCTTCATTCATGACTGTGAAAAGGAGCTTTGTGCAAACATTTTACTTTAAGTGTTTGCTGCAGTCATATAAATACTGTAGGTGGGATACCCATCTATCTACAGTTGTTTAAGGCACTGAAAACACAGCATATACCCACAGAACATAAAGGAAGCTCTAGCAGTGTGTATGTGCCTAGAGCATGGCCGTGGTGAATATTATTTTTGGACTTATTACAGGAAACAGGGTACACTGCATTGACAATATACCTCCTGGAGTTCATATTTCATTACATTTAAGATGACTGGCAATATAGTGTCTCCTTTTACTTCCCATTTCATATTATTCTGAGCACTGGGATCTTAAGCTGCAATGTGAGGGAATGGAACCCCTGAAGGCAGGCACAGTTCTAGGCAAAGGAGGAATGGAACAGTCTGAGTAAAAGGCTATATCCAAGAAGAGAATTAGGATAAGGTGGAAGGAATGGAATGGTGCAGGCTGGAGGACAGGGGAGGTGAAAAGTAGGCAAGGTTTTTATGCTGCAAGATAAGGGTTTGTCTTAGGGAATTTTGGAATGAAAGAAGATGTCAGCTGTGGAATGGAGAAGCTTCAGTAGAGAATCATAGAGATTGGATTGGCAGTAGGTTGGCTAATGAGGAGAGTAGTAACAAAGAGAAACTGGAGAGGAGCAGACAAAAACAGAATGACTGGGGAAAGGCCAGGATAATTTATCCACGTTTGTTTTAGATTTGGATGGGATAAGGATTTTAAGTTCAGGGCTCTCCTTCATCCCAGCTGTTGTGTGGCTTCCATTAATAGTATATGGGAATATGTAGGGAAATTACATTTGGCAACATTAACAACATCTCAACGTAAGGCTTATCAATAGCATGTTTAAGAAGATGAGTAATTTTAACCTGACATTATTGACAGAATTTTCCTTTTTTAAACAAATATTGCAAAAATGGGTTTACAGCATTTATGTGCTAATAAAAATATTACATTAGTACAAGAAGATAAGGGAAGGACATTTGTGATCTTTGAAGCAAGCTATTATTCCAACAAAATTCTGTGATTATTGCAAAATAGTACCAGTTTTGAGGACGTTAATATATTTGATTTAAAAAGATCTTACAGGCATATAGATTAATTCACAAAAGAATGTTTGATAGATGGATTAACAGATGAGGAACTAGTTAGACATTTTAGAAATAAGAATGCCAAAGCAATGTATTTTTGGTCTACTAAAAATTCAAAAGGATTTCTGTAATCCCAGTTTAACACCAACAGTTTCCAGTAAAGGCACAAAGAGAAAAGACCTGGTGATTTTTATAGAAAAGCAGATAAAATGGGTGGCTCAACTGAGTCAATTGTAAATTAAAGATTCCTTGATTTTATTTTTAACATTAATGAAGTATAGTTGGAGGAAAGGCTATATCAGTAACAATAGACATCAAGTCTTTATACGCAGTAATACCTAAAGATGAAGGGTTATAAAGAGTCATATAAGTTTTATACGAGAAAAGTGGTTTTAAGCTACCAATAAAAGGCTGATTAGTGAGGCATCGGATGTCATTTTAATAAATATTTTTATATATTTTGAAGGAAAAATCATAAATAAAATCTGGTATAGCAATGGGAGCAGCAATGACCCCCAGCTATACCAGCCTTTTCATGGGTCTATATTATAAACACGAAAGTTGTAAACAGCGAATACATGTACATCGACACATAAAGGTCGATGTACAAAAAAAGCGAAATATGTAATCGGCGAAAATGAAAACACCGAATGTCTTTCGTCAACCAACAGCGCCATGCAGGTAATCTCAAACTATCTAAATAAAATTAAATTAACACACTTTTGCAGGGGGGCAAGCCCCACTGCACCCCCCTACTTAAATATACCAACTCCGAGACCACACTAAAGTGGGGAAAAGGATATATTTCCTCATCCCCATGATCACCCTGCTAGCCAAGTAAATACATTTGTTTTTTCTTTTTTGCTGATTACGTATTTCCCTCTTTTTGTACATCGACCTTTATGTGTCGATATACATGTATTCGCTATTTCACGCTTTCGTGTTTATAATATAGACCCTCTTTTCATGACATCTTGGGAGAAAAATATGTTTATAAGTCAAAGTTTATGAAAAAAGAAAAGTATATAAGAATTTTATTGATTGGAGAGATAGTGCCAGCAATTTGCATTGTTTTTTTTTTTTTTTGGATTATCTAAACCAGGCAAGTGATAGGTCGAAATATGAAATGGAATATAATTATAAGAAAATTATGCATTTGGATATTTTGTTAACCAAAACAAATAAGAAACTGAATATTAGGGTGGGAAATAAATTAGTGGCAATTAATAGTTATTTGGATTATGCATGCAGATACCCTAGTAGGTCTAAAATAAATATAATCAAAGGAAAATTGTCTGAGTGACTACAATGACTCAAGATACTGGAGCATTTAAACTGGAAATATGAACAGCTTAGAGGGAGATTTACTCAGTGGCATTAACTAATAAAATATTATGGGCCATGGTAATTCTGATAAACAGGACAATTTAGCAATGACAGGATAGTTAAGAACGGAAGTGGCTATTAGTATATACCACTGAAATTTTAGAAGGTGAGGTAAGAGGGGATGAAGAAATAAGACAATGGGAGACTGACAATGAAGGAAAAATACAACTGAAATAGGGAGAAGGAAGGAAGGCAATGGTAGGTTTATTTGCAATAAAGTTACCAGACGTTAAAGAGAACTCATATTGATACACTTTATGTAATACTCAGTGCAAGTGCAAAGGATGATGAGATCATTTCCTGGAAAAAGAAGATGGTTATGATGTGAGATCACATGATCACATTCTGTCAGAAGCAAATCAGAGCAGTTATTAATGCAAAGAAAATGGACTGCACTATTTAACTTGGAGGGGCTTAAAAAAAGGGGGATGCAGGAGGCTCCTTAATCCAGACATGAAGGAAGGAAGTATTTATTAGTGGTTTTAGCATACAATCAATCACAAAATTCCCAGAATCTGCAATCTCCTTTCTCTGGTTGTGCTATGTTTATGGTTTATGTTGTTGTATTATCTTAAGCTGTGTGTGAAGTGGAAACAATTTTGGAGAAACTTGATGCAAATCTGCCCTGTTGTTAGGGAAGTTAATTTTTTCTGTGTATAGGTACCACGTGCATGTTGTGTTTAAATTAGATTTACCTCTCTTAGCATTAGGAGGAAACCTACATATTCTTAGTTGCAACAATACCAGCCTGAAATCAATATCCATATTGATTACGTACTATAAAGTCTAGCAAACATAAGAGAGAGAGAGAGCAGGAGAACAAATGTTAGCAAATATTATGTGGTATGGCTAGCAGTGATGTAGCTTCTTATTGTAGGGGCTTGTGGAGTTTGACTACAGAATGGCTGAGGCTCAGGTTTGGGATGTGCAATAGAAGGTCTGTGTCTAGTTTTTGAAAGATTAAGTCATTCTTTCTGACTAGGTATATTTCCGGGCATTAAGTTTGACCTGTCTCTGCACTAGGTGTAAAGTAGAGGGTACAGTAAAAAATGGTCACTTTTTTCTATTTTCTACATCCAAGACAAGGTCATGAGCTTGTGTGCGAGTGTGTGTGTGTGTGTGTGTGTGTGTGTGTGTGTGTGTGTGTGTGTGTGTGTGTGTGTGTGTGTGTGTGTGTGTGATATATATATATATATATATATATATATATATATATATAGGGCTACTTCAGAAGACTGACAAACCAAAAGATTGAATCCCAAAAGACTGAAAATTCAAACGATGAAGTGCCTGTAGAGGCATGAAATAACTAACCTTCATTAAATTCTGTTTTTACCCGAAACCTTGCTTGGTCCTGGATTTATAATTTGTTTTGTTACACTTTGTGCCTACAAAGTTTTTTGCACCAGGAACTTTACTGCCATATACACTATTTAATTTATTTGTGGTTGCTTGTAGAAGCAACTCTGTGTCTTATTCTCATGTCTCCATGGAGACAATCTGAGCAAGAGTAATAAAAACAGTATACTTATTTCTTTCAATGACTAGAAGATAATGTTTTCTGAAAGCATTCAAGTGTTTTGCCAGTCTGGGAGAGTACAGAAGATAAGATAAAACCAAACAGCACATAGTAGCTCATGGTCTCATAGTAATGGTGTTTGGAGAGATCTTAGTGTTCTCCAATGTTTTCAGGAAAGCCAAGTGGGATTCCTGACTATGTATCTCAATCAGCATCTGCACAACTAACACATTTGTTTGATACTGCATTTGATCGCACAGGTCATATGTCACATATCAGGTTTGTTTAATGTTAACATACGCAGTATTGTGGCCCCATGGCATATCAGGGAAGAGGGTGCCATGTCAATAAGGGTGTTTACACTCCTGATAGCCACAGCAAGCTTTGCAGGTTGCCAGTGTAATTGTATTCTATTGCTCATATATGCACTGCTGATGATGAGATCTGCAAATCAGACATCAGGCATTCACTATTGATATCTGTCTATATATCATCCCAGGTATGTGTTTGACAAACACAAAGGGGCTGTGAGCAGCAGAGCAAACATAACTGACACACATATACACATTCAGCAATGGCATGTACACCTGTGAGGTATGGTGCACAGTACATGCCAGGGTGCTGAACAGGTGCACAGCAATACAGTGTACATGGGTGCAGCGTGTTTCAGGGGAAGGGGCATCACCTACTAACACAACTGATGCATCACAGAGATGTATAATGTTGGTAACAGGGATTGACTATAGCTGCAGTGCATGCTGTTGAGTGCCATATGTCATGCATGTTGACAGTTGGGTAATGAGGGGTCTGTGTGTAATATCTTTGTGCAACCTCACCTGTAAATGTGTGTGTGTGTGTGTGTGTGTGTGTGTGTGTGTGTGTGTGTGTGTGTGTGTGTGTGTGTGTGTGTGTGTGTGTGTGTGTGTGTGTGTGTGTGCGTGTTTACAGTTAACCAATGATGTACAGGTCTTAAAGTGCATTTCTTGTTTTCCACTCACAGGTGGCGAGGTTGGTCAGGGTCCCTCCTGCAGGCAAACTGATGTTAGTCTCCATGCAGACTCTGACAATGATGAGGCACAGGCAGGGTTGTCAGGGGCTGAAGCTGTGCAATTGGTTGACATCCCACTGTTATCCACCCCATCCCTGCACACAGTCACATTACCTATGCATACCCCATCACCAGTGGCCATAGACGAGGGACAGTTGGCGGGTGGTGGCATGGGACAGGACAGGACAGTGTGGTGACTATGGCAAGTGTGTCTGGACACAGCAGCCATAGCCAGATGATGTGCAAGGTACCATACAGGCAGACATGTAGGGGTGCTCATAGAAGGGCTGCTGGTCATCATGCCCCTGGCAGGTGTCATAGCAGGTGTCACCAGATGCATGTTTTGGGCCATCATGTAGGCACAGGCATGTATGGAACATTATACCAGACAGGGTCTGAGGCTCCAGAGGGCTACTCATTCTACTGTTATTGACAACATCCATGATCTTGCAGGTGCCCACTGTTATTTTGCAGAGGTCCGGGATAGATGGTTGGGTGAGATGGTGGGAATCTTCGACCATGCAATGTCTGTAATTGAGCATATGGTGGGAGTAGTGCGACAGCCACGTGGACGTAGGTCAGCAACACCAACAGGTGGAGGTCGACGTGGATGTGCAACAAGTCAGAGCCGCTCCTGTAGTTGCAGTACCAGCACTGCAGGGGGGTGCTGTCCACACCACAACATAGCAGGCCATGTGCACGTGGCCCTGGCTGGTCCCAAGAGGGACCCGGATCCAGCGGACATTTGTCATCATCAGGGGAGAATACCATATCTGGCCTTGTACCTGGTAGTGCCCGTGGAACCCCTGGCAGGCACAGTTCTCGTATCCGTGGTCGGAGATGGTGAACTGCACACCCTGTCAGGTACAGTCTGCTGCTGTCCAACAAACCCCTGTATAAGGCAGCCACATAGCAGAACTGTGTGCATGCATACACACATACATCACCAACACAGATAGGGCAACCCCATGCCTACACACACACACCACATCTGCACAGCCCAATTAATAATGAAACCCCCTAACACACACACATGATGTCAATCAAACAGCTTAGCCTAGGTCTCTGGCAAACCCACAAGACACCCTGTGCATATAATGATACTTGTGCCACATCCCTGTCATCCATAACATTGATGCTAAAACAGGCTAATATGGTTCGGATGCACAGGGTGAATGTACTATGGTGCACCAATGTAATGCTGTGTAACATGTTTTCAGCACTAAAGTTTAATACTTACATGTCAAGATGTGTAGCTGTCCAGCCATGATGCATTATAGCTGCTATTAACACTGGCTGCTTGTGGTCTCCATAATGTATTCCATTTGTGTTGTAGGTGTCTATGTGTCAGCAGGATGTTGGTCTGCTGCTGTTTCCTACAAGGGGTATGGCACTGTGGTGACACCTTGACTGTGCCATATCCTGGGTACAGCTGAACATAAGTAACAGTTCTGTATAACAGTGTCTGCATATGCCACATGGTTGATAGGTCTGAGGGGTGTATACAAGTGAGTGCATGATGGCTGATGTCAGCAGCCCTTCTACAATGGACAATGGTAAGTGTACTGGGTGGTACACACCACATGTTTTGTGTATAACACACACACACACACACACACACACACACACACACACACACACACACACACACACACACACACACACACACACACACACAGGCTTTGGTGTTGATGCAATACACAGAGAATACTGTACACATGGCTGTATGCACCTTTGCAGGGAACCCATTTTAGCCTATGTAAGTCCGCCAAGACAGAAAAGGCACAACATCACATCAGTAAATAATCAGTCTGTTAGTTTAATGTTATTGACGATGGTACTGGCAGGGTATATGTCCCCTTCCCCAATGTAGTGCAATCTTTGATGTAGTAAACATAGGTGTGTGGGTGTGGGTGGCACAGCCCTACCCTTTGGAGGGTGTGGGGTGGTGTAGAACTGCAGATAGTGTGATTGACAACTACTTAACCTGTTAACATAAACTGTACAGTATTACAGCTGACTAAGCAGCGGGATACACACAACAATAACCCCAATGATGGTGGTTGTGTCCACAAGATCCACACCCAACTATATATATCAACCCCAGTATCGCTGTACAGCTATACAGTGGGGAAAAGGGAATTTACACATCTACTACTAGTTTTGGTGGAATGAATTTCCACAAGATGATACCTTTGAAATGTTAGCATTTGACATTCAGTTCTTGGACAAATGACCCCCTGGGACATGTGTTTTCTGCAAACTGAAGTAGATCTCTTCATATGCACACACAGTCTTACTTGGCAACACTGAGAGTAGAACCCCATACCTAGGTACTTATTGCTACTAATGTGTGTGGCCTTAATTGTACACACCACACAGCTTTTAGGATGAGGTGTGTCCCAGGTTACTTGTTAAGTAAAGAACATCACCATGCCTTGTACAGTATGGTAATGGAGGATGTACTGGTTGTTTATGAACAATACATAGTGTGACATACTGTCATATAAACATTGACAAACACATAACAGTCAAATACACATCTGAGAGACATGGGTTTATCAGTGCTAACTACCTTGTTAGTGAATCCATTCTGTTACAGATAATTTGCACACAGCACATGCATCATTGGGCTGGATAGTATAATCAGTTACCTGTATGGCTGATGGTGACAGTGGTCCCCATAGAGCAGACCTTGTGACATGTACTGGGGGTACCATGGTGTAAAGACAGTATACCCAGCACTCACACCCCACATTGGATATTTTACTCACTGAAACCCACGATAATACTCTGACATACCCACAATCACATATTGACCAGGACTGCAATACAACCCCTTGTCTATCTCAAGAGTCCTACTACAGGGATATGCATCTATTGCACATGCCACAGGGATAGTAGGGTGATGGTTTGTCATGGCTCTCCTACAGTCAGTAACATCACAATCCCTTATACTGTATGGCAAGGTGTATTGTATTAGGAGAATGTGGCCTCAGAATGCTGTATCTTACAAATATACACACTTGCACACATACGCACACTTGCCAGGACTCAGAGGGTATCCCATGCCTATCTACCCATTTCTACAACAGTGTTGTATTGGTACTGCAAACTCCAGGTAGCCCATAGGGTGAAGAGTGTAACAAGGTTCATTTAATGTCCATTACAGCAGCAGACCTTTCTAACTATGGCAATGGGGGTGTAGTGGGTGAGAAGGCCCTCAGGGTATTATCAGCTACAGGTTTACAAACACACAGACACTGCTATTCTCAGGAATGCACACTGACACATTTGTCAGTACTGGGGTCCATATGTGCAGGTGTTCCTAGGTGTGTACCAGGATATTGTCCATGGAGTGATGAGAAGAGTAGGAGATGTGAGTACAGTGGTTTCATGCCACCTGCCATTTGTCAACAGGTCATCTATCAACTGATGCCACGTGAGTGACCTTCAGGGTGAGAGTTAAATACAACATCCTCTTGCAGAGGGCCAGTGAGGTGCTCCAATTGACATGTATGCAACATATATTACATAACATGGCCAGTGCCTATCTTGGAGACCTGTACCCAAGCATGTCTGGTGACTGTGGTAGTGTAGTTGAGGTATCCATGACATGTGGTGCATACAGGGTGGGGATTTCTAGCTGTGGCATTCATAACACAGCTGGGGAAACATGTCAGTGTCAGTCAAGCATAGACTGCCTGTAAGTAGTCAAGATGGATACCTGACATCTGCACATCTGTACAGAGGACAAATAGACACCAGCTAGCCAACTGGTTATGCATTAGGATGAATGTTTTGACAGAAAGATGTCTGACACTGATATATATGCCATTACTACATGACAGAAGCCCTCAATGACAAGTCCTATACACACAGTAGTCTACAGTTAATATCCACATGTCAGATCAATATCCAATAGCAAATACTTAATGACACACAGCTCATACACCAAGAACATGATAGTCAAGACTCAGAGTTCATCTTTGCATGCAGGGATGTTTGGTTACAGTACAACAATCTGCAATCTACTCTTACTTGGGAAAGCACTGTTAACAGTAGTAATGTAATGTTACACTACATGCCAGTGTGACTACATATAACCTGGGATAGTACTCATGTATGAAACACATTAAAATGGAAAAGAGTGCTGTACAAGCCATATATACTCAGGTGTCCCAGACAGTAGATTCACACCCCTTGCTATGTAATGACAGCACATAGAAGCATGTTATGCACATGGAATTAAATACACTTATTAAACTTGTCATTACCCTGCTATTTTATCAGACTGGAATGTGATCACTGGTTAGCAGGGCTGAGCTATGCTTAGCAGGTGTAAGCATTGCTTAAATGTAAATGCTAAGCACATTTGCGCACTGTTAAGTGAAGCCTACACAGTGTAAGCAGCTTTATGTTTAACCGTACGTTAGCACCACTTAGCTTCATGCAAACCCATGCAAACCCACTTAAAGCTGCCCAAAACAGCTTTAACCACTCTGTATCCAACAGTCCTTGTTCTGCCTAACAACAAAATCAACAGCTCTTGCAGGTCCCCCCAGGACCCTGTACACCATAGTCACAGCAGTTAACCACTAAGCCATCACTGCTATGAAGAAGTTTGTTTTTTGCAATATATCTGTCATTACACATACTGAATAGTAGTGAAAAACTGCTTTAACTTCTACAATTGTGTAATACTTGTTAGTGGAAATATTGTTGAATCAGTATGTTGTTATATCTATATAAAAACATATCAGATAAATATGGTGGGATATGTCTGGAGAGGTAAATACAACACTCATGTTTACACATAACAAGGATATATATATATATATATATATATATATATATATATATATATATACATACATACATATGTAGATATATGTATACATGTACATACATATACATATTATATATATGTATTTATATACATCTGTATATTGCTTTATATATATATATATATATATATATATATATATATATATATATATATATATAGGTCTACCTGACAAAGTCGACAGCTTAGAACGCCGACACTGAGAACACCGACGCCAGAAGATCGACAACTGAGAAGACCGACGGATGAAAACACCGACGCTGAGAACACCAACATTGGAAAAGGCTGCGTAAGTATGCGGTAGTGATGGATGTTAGGGTGCGAGTAAGGTAAGTGTGCGATATTGATGGTCTGTAGGGATAGGGGCAGGTTAAGTGAGTTAGGGTTAGGGCATGGGTTAGGTGAGTGTGCGATAGTGACAGTCTTTGGGTTAGGGGTGGGTTAAGTGAGTTAGGGTTAGGGCGCGGGTTAGGTAAGTGTGCGGTAGTGATAGTCTTTGGGTTAGGGGCAGGTTAAGTGAGTTAGGGTTAGGGCGCGGGTTAGGTGAGTGTGCGATAGTGACGGACCTTAGGGTTAGGGTTTGGGTTAAGGTTGTAGATAGTTGTGTATGTGAGGTTTAGTGTGGGTTTGTAAGGATTTTGGTGTGCTTGTGTTGTGTGTATATATATATATATATATATATATATATATATATATATATACATATGACATTTCTAAGGAAGTCCAGCACATTAAACTGGATGAAGCGCAATTCACTGGCTCTTAGTTCTGGTTTATTTATACACATATATATTTTTTTGATATATGTGATAGTATTTCCGAAGTTTGTTTATTATTCTATCATAGTTCTTCGTGATTTAGAGTTTCTTAGTTATATATGTATATATGTAAACATATATATATATATATATATATATATATATATATATATGTATGTATGTATGTATGTATATAGATATATATATATATATATATATATATATAATATATATATAGATATATAGATATAGATATATATACACACACACACACACACACACACACACATATATATATATATATATATATATATATATATATATATATGTATAACATATGTCCATAACATGTAGTGGAGTCATACCTCAGCACCAATAGTCACAACCTCTTAGTGCAAGGGGATGTCATGTAAGTATTACAGGTATAAATGTAGAATGTTGCTACAGTAAGAGGGGCTGTCTTAACAGAAATGTTATGTGGGAAATCACATCTGATACTGACATGTATGCCATCAGTTACTGACAGACATTATAAGATCATCATAATGCAGTACCACACAAATCACAGTAATGATCCTGTGGAATACAGCAGAGATATGACCAATAAATGTGGAGAGTTTGACACACTCTGGTCAGTCCAGAGGTATACATAGAACTCCTTAGAGCAAGACGTGCAGACTAAGCCTGACAAAGTGGATGTTTACAACCACATAAATGGGGATATTTATTTATTATTTATTATTTATTTATTTGCATTTGTTAACCGGGTTGGTCCAGCTGGGTAAGAATTACCCTTTTTCAGTGGAGACCTGAGGGGAAAAGCCCCAAACAGACATACAAATACATATGAATAGAGACAAATTTACAATATTACAGAGGAAAACAATATTATGGGTACAATGGATAAGAAAAACAAACAATGAAAGTTTGAGAATATGAGTAAGGTAGGCCAGAGGCATGCATGCAAAAGATTTATGAAAAGGTGTTCTGAGCAAGATCTCTGAATTAAGTTAAAGTAGGCAAAGAAATGATGATTTAGGTGTGGAGTTAGTAGTGTGGGAGTTTTAGGTAGGAGCATGTGAAGGACATTCCCATTTGGAGGAGAGATGGGAGAGAAGCATGGATATCACGAAAATGCTGGAATAGATAAGCTCACACAGTTTATGCATTCACACACTCCTGTCTGTCCTGACACATATTAACCAGAGTAGCAGAGGTCATAAGCCCACATACTATCCACTAGTTAGTGACATGCATCTGTACAGCATTCCACTGCTTTGTTAGAAATACACAACAGTTATGGTGGCCTGACAACAGTACATCTGACAAATATCTGGGCATAACATCACACTAGGTAAATACACTGAGCAGCTATATCACAAAGCACTGTGCAAACTACAGGCAGACTGCAACAACACTGGCCTACATTTCTTATGGGGGAATACACATGTACTTGCAAATATAGTAGGCTCTACAGGCATGTAACAGCATGGAGTAACAGTCACCAGTGTGAAAGTGCATACCCACAACCAATCTGAACACAGCTACAGTCACATATGGTAAGCCTTATTAATATTACAGTATATGGACTGTGTGAACAACACCATCCTCAAATGTGCCACTCACACACTAACCCTACATATACTGGGCCAATACACAGTGTATTCTGATGACTGACTGTGGTATGGGGCATGTGTCGGTCTGGCCCTAGAAACATGTATGCCAATAGGGTACCATACACTGGAGCAGCATGCAACATTGGATAGAAAAGGACCAAGAACAATGACATTTACCACAGTCTGTACACAGGCCAAGGTACATAGTTACAATACACACTCTGTCAACAATCACCATAAGTACACAGACCTCACTACTGTACACACTACAACAGAATGTCCTGGTTTTTGTCCTCAAATATAAGGCCTACTATATATAACATGTCTAGCAGTCTGATATCTCACAGGCTTGTTATCAGGTATGATGTCAGTAAATAATGATGTACTGAACATATGCACCTCTTGCTGTATGATATATGTACAAAGGTTATCAGACTTGAGGTTGGAGGCACAAACACAGGGTCAATATTGACATGTTGCTGTGATAAACTCATATATTTACTGGTGTAACAAGGTTTGTTGTGACATATGTCTTCTGAGGGATATGAAGTCAGTAACTCTCATGGATGTCACCATGTACTGACTGCAATCATCAGAGTATGCTACTGCATTTCTAAAGATAGGAAATATGTGAGTAACACAACACATGTAAGACTCCAAACTCTGGCCAGTCTGCAGATAGTCCTACAGGTGAGAGTTTCCTCAACCACATAACACTGTCATGCCAGATATTAAATAATGTAGAACAGCCATGAGAGATCCCAAAAAATAATTTTACCCTAATCACACATTTACATTTGCCAGGGATGAGGTTCAAACCTTTATGGACCATTATGTTACACATTTACCACATGCACCACTGACCTGACATGGTTTAGGTTTCACAACAGGTACTTGTAAGGTGGATGACATCTGCAGGACTACTAAAGTCAGGCTCTGAGATGTGTCCTGGCTGTAAATGGGGCTAAACTCTTTGAGGCACACACACAAACACTTGCCACAGATGAGATTCAAACCCATAGCTGTGTAGTTACTGCTACTGCATTGCTCCACATTTATGGCATGCAGAACAGAGCTTACAGGGATAGCCCTTTTCTAAAGGTGTATCTCAAGGTAGATGACATCAGCAGGCTTGCTAAAGTAGGGCAATGGGAGGTGTAGTGACTGTGAATGGCCTCAAAATCATTACTCTCTACACACACACACACACACACACACACACACACACACACACACACAGTTTCACAGTTGCCATGTCTGGGATTAGAACTCCAACCTAACTAGGTATCTTACATTATAGCATTACACAGTTATCGTACGTGTCACAGAGTTTACAGGGCTGCATCTTCTCCAAGAGGTATTTCAAGGTGAATTACATCAGCAGACTTGCTAAAGTAGGGCAATGGGAGGTGTAGTGACTGTGAATGGCCTCAAAATCATTACCCTCTACACACACACACACACACACACACACACACACACACACACACACACACACACACACACACACACACAAACACACACACACAGAGTTTCACAGTTGCCATGTCTGGGATTAGAACTCCAACCTAACTAGTGTGTTATACTACAGCATTACGCAGTTATCACATGTGCCACAGACTAGTCCTTTTCCAAAGGTGTATTTCAAGGTGAATGACATAAGCAGGCTAAAGTAGGGCAATGGGAGGTGTAGTGTCTGTAAATGGCCTCAAAATCATTGATCCCTACATGGGTAAACACACAGTTTTACAGTTGCCATGTCTGGGATTAGAACTTCTATCTAACTAGTACATCACACTATAGCATTACACAGGTATTTTGCACGCCGCAGAGGTTACAGGGCTGAGCCTTGTCCAAAGAGGTATTTCAAGGTGACTGACATCAGCAGGCTTGCTAAAGTAGGGCAATGGGAGGTGTAGTGACTGTGAATGGCCTCAAAATAATTGATCCTTACACACACACACACACACACACACACACACACACACACACACACACACACACACACACACGCACACACACGCACACACACGCACACACACGCACACACAGTTTTACATTTGCTATGTCTGGTTTAGAACTCCTACCTAACTAGTATGTCACACTATAGCATTATGCAGTTATTGCACATGCCACAGAGCTTATAGGGATGAACCTTGTCCAAAGGGGTATTTCAAGGTGACTGACCTCAGCAGGCTTGCTAAACTAGGGCAAAGGGGAGTGCAGTGTGTGTAAATGGGCCATAAACCATTCCTCTGGAAACACACACACAGCACTTAGTCACACAAAACTTTACATTTGACAGGACTGGATATACGACTGCTAGATGAATAATGAATTGTACTGTCATGTTACACAGTTATCACAAGCACCACAGACACTATAGTGCTGAGGGCTACCAGAAGCAAATGTATACAGTGATAGACATTGGCACATCATGTGATATTGGCCAATTGGATGTGTGGTGGGTGGGACAGGCCTCACGATGGGAAGCTCTTTGTCACTGTCTGTATCTCTATTCCCCACATCTCTGTTTGCATGTTTGACCTATTATAGTGTGTTGTCCTTGGATATGTATGTGCATTCCTATCCAATGTGTGTTCAAAGCATCAATGGTGAGCCTTGTGGTGTGTGTGCACAGAAATCTGTGACTGACAGATATGTATAGTCCACTGCTGTTGTCAGACATGGGCTTCATTTCTGTAAGTCTGGGAGCATGCCCAGTATGACCCTTCTGTATTTTGTTGTCAGACATGGGCTTCATTTCTCTAAGTGTAGGAGCATGCCCAGTATAATCTTCTGTACTGAGTGTGTGAATCCATTCCAGGTAGGTTGCACTCCAGTGCAGGCATTTGTGTTCTACACCTACAGCTAGCAACCTATTTCTGCAGGATATCCATAGATAGGTTGACAATATGGAGTCACAAGGATAGTGAGATACTGTAACTAATTGTGCCTGTGCTGCTTGTGCTACATGGTTTTGGTGTTAGCAGAGATATTCAGACATATGTACTGTTTTACACTGTGATGTATTATGTCATCAACTACTGACAGATGTACTTATTTTCTCACAGTTATTTCCTGGGGAATACAAGATTAATGAAGCTGTGTCCAGTATTGTAGTCTGCAGCCTACATATTCTTGCACACTCATGCCATTTTGGAGGGGAAGCTGCAGGCACTTGATGATGGGTCTATGTAAATGGTCCAGCACCTTGGTACTGTGGTTGCTGAGAATCCCCTGCTTGTACATCTATAAATGTGACAGAATGGCCATATCCTGCTGTGGCCATACCTCTCAGCTGTACAGATTCACACAGGTTACCCAGAGGCAGGGTTCATATATCTGGTCAGTTTCCCTTCACATTGTGATTTACGAGCAAGTTTGTAGCCACCCATTACTGGGTTTGTTGACAGGGGTAGTATGGGCACACATCAGAGTTTTAGACTTCACACACTCCATGGCATTCATGCTTCTACACCCCCCCTCTATTATTATATCCTCTTCCTAACATAATGCAAGCGATATCTGATATGTATCCTTATAGTTATCCCTTCATCCCAGTGGTATTTAGGGGTTGGTCCACAGTTCATGCAGTAGGACATGGTGGGCATGCTACTGGGATTTGTCGACATGGCCTTGCATTTGTGTTCTGTGGACTGTGTTATGTTGTTATTTGAGACCCCATGAGATAACATACATTGGCAGTATGGGTGAGGCACAGGCCTTTGACAAAGGACTGTAGGGCATTTGGTAGTGATGCAGGCCATCTGTAGCAGGCCAGTGCATTCTGTCACTCCTACAGTCCCAGGCTGCAAGTCACTGGATTCCCTGGGGTGACAGGGTATTTGTGCGAGGTGTTAATGGCAATAGTTCCTGTCCTTATTAATCCACTGGTGTGGATGCTGGAGGGTGCTGCTTACAGCTAGGGGTACACCTGCATGGGACACATCTTCAGCATGCTGCATTCTGTGGATATTCCTATACAGAAGTGGGGGGGGTCATACTGTACTCATTCCCAACAGCAGGGATATGACCTGTTATGAACCTGTGGCTGATGGTGGAGTGAGCTGAGTGCATGTGTGCTATGGAAGCTTCTTGTAGCTGACTCACAGATATACCTAGGACATTCCCCTTATGCTGGTTTGTGCAGGGACATCAGCAGTTTTTCATTACTTCATAACTGTGCCTTTTGTGGTCTGCCAGTGATTGGCCAGACTATATCAGTATTCTATACTACACAGACAGCTAATGTGCTACTAACCTGTATGTACATTTCCAAAGGTGTGTGCATTTGATGGTTACATTCTATATAATCTGTCTAGGGTACTTCCACCTGTGTACTGTGTGTATGTCTGGGCCCACATTCATGACATGTCCATCTTTCAGATGGTGACAGATATTACATCCGAACAATGAGTATGGATGACTGCTGGATTGGGTCTTGCTGGGATGCAGTTGTCAGAACATGGCCTTGTCATCAACAGTACTGGACATAGGCCACCAGGACACAACCCTCCATGCCTACATGCTGACCACTTCCACACAATAGACAACATACAACAACCTAACACAGAGCCCTGTATATTGTACATGTGCAACAATCTATCCTGCTAATTTGGCCAGCTCAGGTAATCTATGCTCCACTGTTATTAAACCCACACGTACATGTTACTACATTTCTTCATAGGATTGGGGGGGGGGGGCACCTGACGACTGTAAACATTTGCTAGGACTGTACTGGTATTTCAGGTACTCTGTTGGCTTCCATTTCATTCTGTATTCTGACCTATCATGCAGACTGGAGGCATATCAGTACAGTACAAATCCCAGGTTTTATTGACCTACATTTCAATTTCAGACTTCTTACCCTTCAGAACTAACATCCAACGGCCTGACCCATTGTAGTCTGTCTGTGTAGGTCTGGAGGGGGGCTGTTCTCTGTTGCCATCAATTGGAGGCCGTAGCACAGCCTTTCTTTGTGGTCGTCTGCACCTGTCCTGCTGACTGAGACTATTGTTGGGTATGTGAGCCTCACTGACATGCATGTATGTGTCCTATGGACACACATTTGGCCCACCACGTCCTGCAGTGGGATTTGACACCTTGTGTAGTACTGCCTACTTTGTTGATACCAGTATTTGTTATGGATTTCATGCTGCCCATATAGGTGTCTACTATCTGCTGCCATCCCATTCAGCCACCCAATTCCCTTGCATGCTCACATCCATACCATAGATACAAGTAGCAGAACATACTACCCCATTCAGCAATTGATAGGGAGAGTGACTTACCTTGTGTCTGTGCCAGTATTGAGGATGGTGCTGGAGGGCTGACTATGTCAGATGCACATATTACACTCCCTATACATGGTAAAGCACAGGTAGTGTCATGTTTGGCATCCCTTTTACTGTATGTGTGAGTAAGAGAGAGGCATCATTCCCTGGGTTCCTACCATGTCAGTGTATGTGCTATGCGTTGCTTCTTTGCCAAAGCCTGGGCATACTGGGTACACCTCCTTCTACCTATGGGGGCAGGCTCAGGTTGTTCCTCTGCTGAGTCACTCTGTGCCTGTGCTGGCCTAGGCAATGATGGTGGGATGTGTGGCCCTGCCCCATGCTGTTCCTGCTGCAGCTGTTTCCACAGGATCATACTGTGTAGCATGGCACATACAATGAAAATTTGTGTGCATGTTGCTGGAGAGTACTGCAAGGCTCCACTGGATATGTCCAGGCACTGGAACCATGACTTGAGCATCCCAAACACACGGTTTATTATGATTCTGGTTTGTGCGTGTTGCCTCATTATGGAGTTCTTGTTCAGGTGTGTGTGCATTTCTGATGAGTGTCATCAGTCACGGCTCCAGTGCATAACCTGCATCCCCCACTAGGTGGCCATATGGGATGTCCCCATTGGCAAATCTTTGGTACAGCTGCGTCATATGCCAGATGTGGGAGTCGTGATAGCTTCCAGGGCTGCCAGCACACACATTCATTATAATGCTCTGAGCATCGCACATGACCTGCCTGTTGATGGAGGGGAAGCCCTTGTGGTTTATGTAGACCCTAACCCACTTGCAGGGTGGTGCTTTGATGTATATGTGCGTGCAGTCTATCACACTCACTACCTCAGGGTATTATGCTGTTTGGTGGATGAGACACATATTGCTGGTCAACGCCTTACTGGTGCTGTGGAAATATATGTGCTCACCGGCATGTGCTGACATGGCATTCAGGAATTGGTGGTGTACGCTGGATGCTGATGCCTGTGAGATACCCATGATATCCCCACTTTGCCTTTGGAAGATACCTGTGGCTAGTATTCTTAAGCCAATGCATACCTTGGTATCCACTGGGATGGGTTCCCCTCTGTTGGTTCTGTGAGTGAGGCGCGGCCAGCACAGCTCAACAATTTGCTGTAGGAGGTCCCTGTCCACCCTATAGCACTTCACTATCTCCAGCTCATGTAGTCCCTGGTAGGTTACGCTGGATCTGTACACTCTTCTCCTTCTCCTTACTGTGGGTTGGTCATCAGCATTCTCATCCTCACCACCCTCAGCCTCTTCCACATATTGGTTTATGAGAGTGATAGCAGCCCCTATCATTTTGTTGGTTTTGTTAGGTAAAAATTTCCCCATTTGTGTACACCGGTGGTGTAGAGTTTCTGGGCAAAACCAGAGTGAAAGTTGTTTACATAGTTTATAGTAGTGTGCTGGGCAGGGCTTGGCTGCTGCCTGTGTAATTGGCTGATTCTGATACATTTCACTTGCCAGCTATGCTAGTTCTCCTTGATTACCTTCCTGCTGCTGTTTTCCCTTCCCATTGCCTTCCATTTCAGCCCTGAGGTGCGCTGCGCAAACACAGTGCTCAGATGTGAACAGAGCTGCTATTTTCTGCTTTTTTTTTGTTTAAATCCCAGTGTGCGGTGCACACACCCATTTAGGCAATGTAAATACTGCTAGGCAGCTTTGGACACACTCCCTTCCTTAGCTATGCTTAGCTAAGGGCAATTACAGGCCACTGTGCTTCAATAAGCTTACAGCAGTCATGACATTCCCCCTCATTAGGTCGTCTAGCTCTTAGGCCTAGACCATGGTGTTATTGCACCTACACGGTTGGGTGCAAGCTAGCACTGAGGAGAAATCTGTGATTCAGTATCATTCCCCTCATTTGCATAGAACTGACTGCTAATGCATGGTTACAAAACTGATACTCATCCTACCTCCTTAGCAACCACTATTCCATGGTCTTGTTGTGTTATGCACGCCACTGATTATTATGGCAAATTGATGATTTTGGTTTAAAAGCTTATTTCCAGCTTTTTTTCTTATTTTTGGCCCAATCCCATTTGTGCATCACTGACGTACGTTTAAACGGCTGAAATCGGCCAAAAAAAATAAAGTTATTTTTTATAATTTTGAAACTATTTTTCTTGCCTACAGTCATATATTTGGCCATTGGCATGCCTAACCCTTATAATACATGCTTTTTTATGAGCTGTTATGCCTCCGTTTTGTAGTTTGCAGAAATGTATTCAGCTACTGGCTGAATACATTTCTGCAGTCTACACTATTCCTGCACGGATGCCTGCCTGCTTCCTGGATCACTAATGCCCCTCATTTGCATGATTTTCACCAGCAAATGAGGTAATATGCATACAGGGCTATGTCCGTGCAGGAATAGTGCAGGAGCGTTCGTGCATTCCTGAGGGAGCTCATTCCTGGATCGCACGTCGGCCATATTGCCTGTAGCAGCTCTTGCACTATTCCTGCACACTGTGCAGAGCTTGCTGAATGCTGGGGCTTATCTATCTACTAGCATACCTGCTGATAGTCGAAGGCAAGACATTATAGATCCAATCCAGCTTGTTTCCTCTGATGAACTGCCAAATCTTTCTTGAAATACAACAAAGAACAGCCCAAAGGTCTTCAAGGTCCCCATCACCAGCACATTCACCTACAAAAGAGACAAATACAGATGCTCATTAAGACTTCATCAAAATGAAACAAAAATCTTTCAGCGTCTGTAAATAACTATTAAGAAATTACTGCTATACTGTCTTCCTTGTAGAAAGTAATTTGTTTTTCACAAATATTGTAATATGTCAACCATTTCACACCAGTTTTTACCCTTTTTACATGAATGTTTTTAAATTCAATCTTTATTCAAAATTTTTTAAATATCTAAACAGCATAAGAAAAGGGAAGCAAAGGAGTAAAGAGGGAATGAAAGCACATCGGTCAAGCAACATTAAATATTTTAAGTTCAACTGATTAAATAATATTTGTGTTTATTTGCTGTGCATGAATTTAAGAATGAAAAAGAAAATCAACACAACACTTTTAAATAAAAAAAAAAACAATATCTCATTAAACAAAGTACCCAGTTAGTCATCTATTTTCTACTAGTCTAAAACTAGCACCTGAGTCCCAGATGTTCACAAATCACTGTCTTGCAGCCAGGAACTCAAGCATCTTGTAGTTTTCATGGCTGGCTGCTCACACTTGAACTGAAACACATGTTCAGGTGAGGTGCAACACCATGCAGAGAGAGTGAAGTTGTCGTATCTCATCCAAACACAGTAGCTGAGCTCGGTCCAGGTTAGTGTAGTAGCTGGCAAGAAAGGGAGTGGGGGGAGTGTAGATGAGGGTTTCAGGCAGCACTCAGGAGAGGTATTTAGGTTTAGGGTGAGGAAGCTTTAAGTTTAGGGAATGAGGGGGTTAGGGTTAGACAGTGATTGGGGACTTAAAGTTTAAGAAGCAGGAAGAGAGTTTTAGGTCCAGAAAGTGGGACGGAACTTTAGGTTAGAGAGTTGAAGAGGGGGTTTAGGGTTAGTGAGTGGTTAGGACTTTAGGTTTAGGGAGGGGAGAGTCGAGCTTTAGGCTTAGGGAGGGGAGTGCTATGATTATGGTTAGGCACTAGGAGAGAGTTTTATGGTTACAGTTAAGGGTTCAGATAGGACTATACAGCAGAGCAGAGTAAGGTGCTGTGAGGGCTAAGTAATTAACTAGGATCGGGCTTGTGGAAATTAGGGTACGTGCCAATTAGAGCAAGTGGCAGCAAGCAAGTGTATCTTAAGCTTCTAGAATGTGACCACTTGTAGTTGACTAATTTTCTAATTTATTGAAAAAATAGACTGGTAGATTTTAGCTTATGAGGGTATCTTCTTACCTTATATAGTGAAATGTATACAAAACAAGCCTTTTATTAAGTAATACACATTAATAACTTGAATTCAGTCAATGAAATATGGGAGAGGAATTCCAAATACTTTCAATTAAAGTGATAAAAGTAAATATCTCCTCCATAACATGAAAAATGTTTTCTTCTAAGTCTTGCCAAATGAATACAAATTTTGTACAAGAAGCAATCGTATAAACCTAGTCCCCTTTATAATTTTCTAAGTATCTCTAACAGTACTCTGGTTGTGTATGACTTGATTCTAGATAGTTTATCTGGTGCCATAAATGAACAGTGCAACATTCTCTGATAAAAAAAAATCCTATCCATAAATGAAAAAGAAATGGAGTCATAATCATTATAGTTAATTGCAGTCAGATGATAACTAGAGTAATTCTTTACCTTCATCAGAAATGTATTTGTCAAAACATAACATCTAAATATTTATATTTATTGTTTAGACAGTAGCAGCAATCATTTTTTGACTCAGTAGTTCAATTCATATATATTTGAGCACCGATTGATTCATACAGTTATCTGACTCCAAATGATTGTAAATACCTTTAACTTCACGAAAGAGAATAATGCTATCACTGTAAAATAGTTTTTAAGTATGAAACCAATTATTTTATGCCTAAATCTTTGAATCTTGAGATGAAAATAAATCCTGTGGAAGAACTTGCTAAGAGTTTAAAAAGTTCTATTTTTTATTCAAGTGGTAATTTTTTAATAGAATATAATATTATCTCTAACAAAAAGTAAAGAGTTGAGTAATCTTTTGTTTTGTACCTGTTAACCATTAAAAGAGTACATGATTTCTAAAACCTAAATTAATATGAGCTTTTCAACTTTTTGTTTTGAAAAATATGCATCATATCTACATTTTATGTGTAATTTTAATGTTAGGAGATAGCCAGTATAACAAAGTATAGATTTGTATAGATAATTTATATAAATTTAAGTCTGGAAACTTAATAGATCTCTGTTTATCTTCCTTGCTCATTATTATTTCTGGTTTATTTCTTTGTTTACTAGTGACAGAATTCCAAAACAGATTATGCTTTGTGTAGCATGTTACCTCAAGCAGTTATGCAGTGCCTGATTCTTAAAACAAAATGGCCTCCATGATTCCTCATTCTGCACATGCTAATAAGAAACTGCAGAGGCCTATTCCAGAGTAAAAAAAAAGGTACTCTATGCTGCAAAACTTTTAAATTTTACATTGCCAAAGTAGAGTCAATAGTGCTATGCAGCACAGGCAAAGCTGTACCTGTAACATGGCATTGGTAATGCAGGCATTATATGATGAATCTACTATCTATTGACAAATTCACTAATTTACCTATTCAGTTGCTCACTGTTCAAAACCTACTAAATGCATACTTGCCTTTTATATTGTAATAGTTTTCTTTAGTCAATATGAATTTTATATAAATTCTAATTAGCAGATGTATGTGTGGTTGTTAATGTACATTGTTAATGTATATTACTTAATGTTAATGTAATATTACTTAATGTTTGTTTAATAATGTTTGTAGAATGTTAGAGATTTTCTCTCCAGACCTCTGCTGAAAACTTTTGACTAAACACAGTTGGACAAATTCATTAAACAAAAGCAAAATAAAAATAAATGAAAATCCCTATGACTGTAGTCCCAGGTGATGAGTCACTCTGGCCTGGCGAGGACAATGTCCTCTCATACACAAGAGACTTAACTGCATTGCATTTAGCAGAGCAGACCCAGAGCACACCACCCTAATACTGTATGCATGACAGAGTTTTATCTGTCACAAATGCGGTTTTATGGCCAACAAACAGGTGGAGGTGGTGCAACAGGGATATCCAGCTCTAGGGGGATCCTATCAGCTTTTGAGCAGGCTCAGTGGCATTCAGTTTATACCAGGAAAAGGTAATGACATTCACTAACATAGCATGTGTCTTTGCATAGCATGCATCCTAGACATTTGTGATGCTGGCATTATATCAGGAACTTTTAGGAGTACTCTGCCCATGGGATGCTGTTGGAGGCCCTCTCCAATGCTACCATGTTTCTTTTAAAGTCCTGTCCTAGGACTACACCAAAATCAACTGATTTTATTTTTACATTAACGTAAAACAGAATTTGATAGAACTATCATTAAAGCATTTAAATGATATATAATGATATATATATAGCAGGCATTTGAATAAAAGATAAGTGTTGATATGGAGGTACCATTTATTTCTCCCCAGAAGTCAGTATATTTATTTACATTATCTTTGGAGAAATAGCCAACTGTATTTATTTTTAATTTAAATGAACTTCCTAAATGAACATATAAATAGCAAATAACAGCAATTTGTTCAAAAACCTGGAGAAATATGTTACCATACCTGTAACAGAGAACAATTTAAGTATAAAAAGTCATGTTTTATTCATATTATATGTAAAGTTAAATATGTTATCAATGTTAATAATTACAGATGATAAGTCTGACTTTTTTCATTATAACAGCAAAAAAGTATAGGCTCAGTTTTAAACAATGGTACATTTTAAAAGAATAAAAACTCCTTAAAACATTACCAAGAACTTTTTAAGGGGAAAATAATAGAATTACAGTATGCAGCTTTACTATGTAGTGTTATAATTTCTGTAAGACTATAAAATACTTCTAGGACCTAAATTTCTATGAACAGTATATAAGCATTAGGTGGTACTGCACTCCTGAGTGAAATATCCTTCATTTGAGACATTAAACCAAGGTTTCATCTGCTTGAGTCTGTAGGTAGCTCAGGTGGATATAAGTCATCTTATGGCACCTATTAAAAAGAGTAGGTGAAGTTTCCTACTGCCTTGGCCAAATTTTGACCAGTAGTCTAAGCACGACCTTGGGCTACCCCTGAAAAAAAAGTCCAACAGCTAAGTGGGACTAACCTGGTCGACAAAGGATAAAGAAATAAATAAGAATAAACTTTCATTTTATAAGTATTTCTTTATGAGAATTGCTACTGTATATAAAACTCTAACTGCCAACGTCAGTGTGACCAAGAGGAACACTTTAAGTGAGTGAACAGCTGAATAAACCGTTGTAGCTACAGACTAACAGTACTTTGTCCGGTACAGTGCCTACATTGCTGACTAATGGCACTTGGCTGTCTGGTTTGGTGCACTGCTGGTTTGCCTTACGAGCAGATTCTGGATGAGCTCTCTGTGTCTATGTCTGTGTGGGGTTTCTTCTGTGTCTCTGCACTCTTACTACACCCTAAAGACATGCAAATAAGTGAATTAGTAAGCCTTTACATTGTCCATGTTGTAGCCTAAGAAGCAAAATGTGATCAAAACCAACAAAGAGCACTTCACGACCCAAGGACAAAATGCCAACCAGAGCAAATAATAAATCCTTTATTGGAAAACCACCACACTTAAAAACAAGCGCTTTTGCTTGGTGTAATACCGAGCTTTTTCAAGTTCAATGAAAATGCAAAATATTCAAGTGTTATATACCAAACCTGAGTCACATAATATGCTTAATTAATTAATTAAATCATTAATTCATTAAGATGTTAAAGAGATATTCATAAGTTAAACACCAAGGCATAAAATTAGAATACTAGATCCCATCTGACATAAAGCATAAAAAATAAAATGCAATGAATGTGAAACCTAAAAACCATTGAATAAATACATAAATATGTATGAATCATAACTTGTAAAGCACTTCATCGATTAAAAAACGTATGTTCAACCACAATTGAATGTGGTGAAAAGTTCATCAACCAACCTAAACAATCTCATGTTGTTCAAAAACTAAATATTGCACAATTACTATTGTAGTTTAAGTTGTTATTAAAAATAATGAATGTTTGAGAATAATAAATATTAAGAATAAAATATTAAATATTAAATAGTGGCTTATATCAAAGCTTAAACAAAAAATATATACGTATATAAAAAATGTAAATAAATATATGTGTAAATAAATGAATTCAAATATATTTGATAACTAGTACATATAATAATATATTGCACGAAGGTGTACATTGGTCTCATCATGTAAAATACAATTAAACAGATCTATAGTAAACCAGGATGACTTAAAGGCTATAGTCGGGCAGTCCTTAGCTTCAGGACACTACTGATGTTTATACTATCATTGAGCCCTGGTGGTTTATCTGCATCCAGTCTCAATTGCCACAAAAGTTCTCGGTACTCAAGTGTAGTCTCCCAGTCACCACCTCTAGCCTCAGACAAAACTTGTTCTAACACCATAAATTTAAGGCTCATATTAGGACAGGAAACTGTGTGCTTGAAAAAGGCGTTAGTTTCTTTATGTTTAGAGATGTCATATAAATGTTCATAAATACGCCTTCTAATGGGTCTCTCTGTCTTTCCAACATAGAAACTTGTACATACTGTGCATACCCCTAAATAGACTACCCCTTTTGTTGAACAGTTGGAATAACAACTAGATTTAAAAAGAAATTTCCTAGATGGAATGTATAACTTACAATCATTAATTATAGCGTCACATTGTTTACAGGCGCCACATTTGAAGGTGCCTAATTTACGTCTGTTTGTTGTAAAAGTTAAACTGTCTTTCTTCCCAAATAGTTGTTTAAGGTTAGTGTCCCTTTTCCTAATGAAACTAGGTTGTGCCTGTACTAGCTCATTAAGTTCATCGTGCAGCGTAAGTATAGGCCAGTGTTTCCAAATAACATTCTCGATCTCCGGAGCATTAAGTGAATAAGTATAAATGAAACTATTGTGCTGGTTTGGACCACAATCTGTTAAAGGAACTGGGCTTAAAGAAAGTCCAGTGCCTAATAACAGGGGGTATTTGGTGTCTCTATTAGCAATAATCTCATCAGCCAACCTTGTTAATAAAGATTCAGGGTATCCCCTTTCCAAAAATAAACTCTTCATAAATTCTACCTCATTAATGAAATCATCACTGTCACTACACATTCTGGCGGCATGAATAAATTGTCCCTTCACAATCCCCTTCTTTTGGTGAAAAGGATGCCCACTTTGGAAATGCAGGTAAGAGTTGGAAAAACTTGGTTTTCTAAAAAGTTTAGAGGAAAACACCTTTTTGGAATCGTCTTTGTATAAAGAGACATCTAAATAGTGCAGCTCTCTTTCACTAATATTACAGGTGAAAGATAAAAAAGTGGTAGTAGAATTGAGGTAATTGAAGAATTCATGAAACTGTTCTAACGGTCCGTTCCATAAAATGCATATATCGTCCAAATATCTTTTGTAATGGGCGATAAAATGTGTCCAATCCGTAGCAAAAATGTATTTCTGTTCCCATTTATGTAATACTAGATTGGCATAAAGGGAAGCACAAGGGGCACCCATAGCTACCCCTTTTCTTTGCTTGAAGAACTCACTGTTAAAATAAATGAAATTGTTCTGTAGAACTATTTCCATGAATTCTGTAACCAAATTTGTTACTTTGTTGCCTAAGTTTGTTTCTGTGGCTAGTACTTCATTGAACCATTCCAAGCCTAAGCTGTGAGGAATGCTTGGAAATAGTTTGACAACATCTATCGTAACCATGTAAATGTCCATCATGTATAATGAAGGCTGAATTCCTTTAAGAAAGTCCCATGAGTCTTTACAGATCTGACTTAAGGTAGAGACAAAATTTTTGGTGACATGGTCAATAAATTTAGCAAGTGGTTCTATTATACTGCCAGCTCCAGATACAATAGGTCTGAATTTTAATGGATTCAGTCCTTTATGTGTTTTTGGGATTCCAAAAATGGCAGGTATTCTAGGTCTACTGACATGTAGATAGTTGAATAATTTTTCATTTATTGCTCCTTGTAATAAATGATCAATAAGTGTAAAATTAATTTTGGATGCTGCTAAATTAACTTCGTTCCTGGAAACTGTCTCATACTGATCGACATCTTGTAACATGACATGTAAATATGAATCGTAGTCAGAACTGTACATTAAAACCACACCCCCTCCTTTGTCAGGTTTCATGACTCTAATGTTTTGACCTTTAAAAGTGTTCACTAGTTCCATTTCTTCTTTCTTCAAATTAGTAGGTGGAGGAAATGTGTTATGAGAGTGTAAAATCCTCAAATCTTTTTCTATTAGTTCTTCAAACACTTTGATGGAAGGGTGCATGGGGGGATTAAAAGTACTACTTCTACACAGTTCATTCTTAATGTATGTCTGCCCTTTGAAGAACAGTGCTAAATTTAACTTTCTTGTGAACAATTTTACATCTATAAGTGCATGGGTTAAATTGAATGGACGTAGAGGAATGAACTGAAAACCTCGAGTGAATAAATCGAAAAAGGATTTATTCACTTCTATGTCTGTGTAATTGTAAATAATAAAATTGTCTTTTTTAAAAACAGCGTATTCATCGGTATTTTCAATACAAAATTAATCTGGTGACCTACAATCTACATTGATGAAATGTACATCTAATTGTGTCTGGTGTTCCAGCCTTGTTGGTGAAATCTCTGCCCCCTTCCCCCTACTCTGTCTGGGGGTTGGTGAAAATCCTGGGTGGAATTTTTTCTTCCCTTCTCCGCCAGCTTCTCGCTTCTGCGTAGTGGTTGTACATAGGAGTCTGGGTGGTTGTTATCTCTAACACCATGATTAACACCCGTGTCAAAATTAATATAATCTCTACGTGTTTTACCATGTTTAGGGTAAGCCAACCCTTCCCTGTATTCTACTAAATCTCTTTCAAGTTTGCGAATTTTACGCTCTACAATTTTTACACAGAACAAATCTACTTCTTTAAACACACTGTCATAATTCTTTTTCACAGAAAGAAAGTTACAGTCATTAACTAAAGAGTTGTTCAACAAGTTCAGCTCCTTTAAAAGAGTATCAGCCTTCGCCTCGTACTCAAATATCATAACATTAAGCATTTCAAGACCAGCCTTATCAAATATTGTGCATAACTTGTCATAATAAGCCGTTCCCTGTTGTACATTATTGGGGAACTTGTAAAAGCGCAAACCCTTCGGTATACGCTTAACTGTTACACATTCTTTGAGATAATTAATCTCAAGCTGGTTACTTTTGTATGCATATAACTTGTCCTTTAACATGTGAAAGTCACTATCCATGTTCTTGTTCTGATTAGGAATAACAGTACCTTTTTTGAACAAAAACTGTCGTTCAGCCCAGGCGTTGAAATTGAAATTGTAGGATTGTTCAAGTGTAAGTGGGACTAACCTGGTCAACAAAGGATAAAGAAATAAATAAGAATAAACTTTCATTTTATAAGTATTTCTTTATGAGAATTGCTACTGTATATAAAACTCTAACTTCCAACGTCAGTGTGACCAAGAGGAACACTTTAAGTGAGTGGACAGCTGAATAAACAGTTGTAGCTACAGACTAACAGTACTTTGTCCGGTACAGTGCCTACATTGCTGACTAATGGCACTTGGCTGTCTGGTTTGGTGCACTGCTGGTTTGCCTTATGAGCCGATTCTGGATGAGCTCTCTGTGTCTATGTCTGTGTGGGGTTTCTTCTGTGTCTCTGCACTCTTACTACATCCCAAAGACATGCAAATAAGTGAATTAGTAAGCCTTTACATTGTCCATGTTGAAGCCTACGAAATACCTGGATAGGATCTGGTTTCTTTATGAACCTGAAGAGTTAAAATAAGGTGTCAGAACATAAAAGAATGTAAAACAAATATGTATTCGACAACGACCATTAACCATTTGCTCTATAAGTTATGATAGCTGAGGAAAAAAGGCACTGACTACAACATCAATCCATCAGTTAATCATCAATCATTCAACTCAATCACATTCCATTTGTACACATCACATGTATACTTTATATATCAAAAACAAAGTATGTCCATTTTGTTAAACATTTAAAAGCTCATGTTTTCATTGTTTCCAGAACTTTCTACTTCTTGGAGTTTACAGCTTCATGAATTTTGAAGTGCATGTGTCAGAAAGAACATATGTAAAAATATAACCACTTAACTAGATTCCCCCCTCATTTGCTAAAACTGTTCTGCACAGTTACAATGTGTTCTTTCTCAATTAAACAAGCCAAGATCACACATTTTACTTATTTACAAAATTAAACTCCAAATAATTCTGAGGATGTGTAAAGAGGAACAAAATGGCATTTAATGCAAATTCTAAAAAACTCTGGTTCAGATATTCAAGAGCATGTCACATCAACAAAGGTAGTTTTGGCAAATGCAAAATAAATCAATACTGTCTGTTGAAACTACTTTACTGACAGTGGACTTTGCCTTTTTCTCCATATTTCTGTGCCCTCAGAGTTTGTATATATAAATATGGGGGTCAACATGGAAGTACAAGATGGCTTGCCATTCTAATACTCACCAAAGATAGATTTGGCAAATGGTTTTCGTTTTGTTTCCATTCGCCAAAACTACCTATGGCGACTTGACATGAATGAAAATTTTAATTCCTCCCAACACATGAACACATAGTCAAACTGCTGAAATCCTTAGTAAGCATTTCATAGAATGCAGCAGCAGCTCAATGCGCTACTATGTATCTACCCCTCCCCTGAAATGTTATCATGCAAAACTACAAAACTGCCAAGATTTACATTTTCTTTCATTTAACGCCTGTGATTTGGTTTACTTTAACAACACCCTTTCAAGATTCGGGTACTTTGGCTCCACCTTCAGAAAATAAATCACTTTACATTTCTGCTGTACACATATCTAATGAGCAAAGACAAGAAGAAACTTATTAGCACTGTGCATTTTGGCTACATTGTACCAAAGCTGCAGAATCAAACTTGAGAGATACTCTTAAACAAAAGTGGCTCCCACAAACAGCTAAGCAAATGTTGGGCATTTAATACTTTAATCCATTGGCCAGAATCACATAGAAAGGGTTGCACATAGTGCATACTCTCTGACCATATGACTCAACAATGGCATTTTTCTGACAGCATGATGTCTGTCTGGTCCACGGTGTTTACAGTGGTTCCACACAACTTAATAATCAAAACTTAAGATTTCACTTTGTAAATTAGCAAATGTGGAATTTCAAAAATAGAATTCACAGAATGTGACAGCCCCTTTGTCTTAGGTGGTATTATTGCAGGGTAGAAATACAAAAATAGGCAAGATGTGTGGACAGAGCTCTTCTCCCAAAGCTAGGAGATACAGATAGCTTGCCCCCAAATAAAAAACATTTTTTTTCTTTGTCTTGTTAGACAAGTCCTGCTTTGGAAATTCTAAATTCAATAATGCCTTTAGGGAAATTTAAAGTTTTGATAACCAGTACTAGAACCATTGACTAGGTGTCCTTTGTTGGTAACTATTTGAAATGCCAGGAATCAGGACCCACTAGAGCAATTCCTAAAACATGCAGACTGAATGGCTGAAAAGATGGACTTATATATACTAAGTCTGAGATGTATAAGTTGGGGGTAGCCCCCTGTAAAAAAAGAAGTTTAATGGAGAAAAGAGATTAGCAGGTTTGCTCTTCTGCAGTTTTCATCCTTGTCTTCAGCTTGGCAGCAGTCAGCATTTTGAGTGCTGGCATTTCAATAGGTAGCCTTCTTTATAATTTCAGACTTGGGTCATTGAAATAAGGATGATTCCAAAGTAATGCTGTCTCTTAATTTATCTAACAACTTCAACATTATGGACTATCACCTCAGAGTCATTTTCCTTCTGTATTATTCCTTCTCCACTTAACTGGAGGATTGGTTGTTGTTGTGTCTTTCGGCTTATTAGGGGTCGCCACAAGCAGAACTCCAGTCCGCTAATGTTTGGTATTGGATTTTTACGTGCTGAGTTACCAGCCCTGATGCACAACCTTCAATGAAGGCACGCCCATTCACGCATGCCTCCACACAGAAGACGCTCTAGCTGAGAATCGAACGGGACAACGTCTTGCTGTACTGTGTTAATATTATATTACGTTTTTTTTTTACAGCAGAGCACAGCCAATCAAATCTGACCTTAAAGTGTAGTTATCGTTCTATTCCTCATTCCATCTCTTGCATCTCCTTCCCCTTTTTCTCTAGTTATCACATGCCCTCTTGAATATCCTTGTCCACCTTCATTCAGCTAATCCATTCAATGGGTCCACACTTCTCTCACTGAAGAATTCCATTCACTGATCTAGGGTTTAGTTGTTCATTGATCTAGGGATTAGTTGTTCCCTGCAATCTGTTGCCTGTCCCATTTCCTGCTTATATCCTTCCTGCTTAGGGTGACCCCTTCACATCTTTCCATTATGATCCTGTGCACCCATATCAGGTCTTCCCTGTCCCTTTCGGCCTACAGTGAGAAGAGCTCAAGTTTCTTAGTCTCTGGTTATATTATTTCCTGTCCATCCCTCACACCCTTCTGGTGGCTTTCTTCTGCACTTAGTCCAGCAGCCTGCTGGCCACACCTTGTACAGTACAGAAAGTCATGGAGTACTCAGGGTGCGGTCTGGATGGGAGATGAGTGGGAGCATTATGTTTTGTTTCTGGACTCTAGCCCACTGAGGATGCATCCCATCATTATATTTGTTGGTGTGCTCCTCTCACTTTCTTCTGGTATCCCAGTGCAGGTATGATCAACACCAACAGATTATTTTCTTGTCCTGTCACCATCAGCTACACACTCCACTGATATTTCACCCTAGAGTTTGTGTGACCCAGGTGTAGTACTTTGCAAATGTCTGCACTGGACTTTAACTACCATCTTTCTGCCTGCATAGCAAGTAATTTCATTTCCTAAGACTTTTCCTCCCAGCCTGCTATTCTGCACATATCTTTGGTGTCACCTGTGGTATTGTTCTGCCATTTGCATCATTACATATGTCAAAATCAAACACATTCAAGACTATGGGGCCTGAGACTAATTCCTTTACTAAAGACACTGTCCATCTAAAACAACCCTCAAACCCTGTCCTTCAGCTATGCTGCAGTCCAAAGTTCATCACTTTTGGCCCTTCCCCACACAAGGAGGTTTAATAGCAGCCACCTGTAGAATCAATTCAAATGTCTTACTGAAATCTTAGCAGACCACTTGCACTACCACTCCATTAAAAAGCTGCTGCTAGGGCGGCATAAAGGGGGCAGATGCCTAAACATGAGATGATAGTGGCTGTGATTGGCAATGCAGTTCAGAGGAAGTACAGTACTAGCAGTGTATTGGTATTGGCATATTGGCATTTATAGCTATTTAAATGACAGAATATGTTAAGTGCTAGTGTGTCAGTCCTGTGCAAATATAGCAAGTGCAATTGTATACTGTGTAAAACTATGTAAGCCAGAAATGGTGCTTTTTTTCTTTTCCATCAATCTCAGATGCTTTTTTTAATTTTGCTCTTCAACTTTGAGTTAATGGAAGCAGCAGTCTTAGGGACTGCCCAGTGGCAGCATTTTACCTAGCTGCTGCTCTAATCTGATTATAATTTCACCTGAAAAACAGTCATAAAACTGGATCAGTTTTAACCTGCTCTCCTTCTGACTGTGAAACCATGGTTGTCACTGTCCTAAAAAGCAACCAGCCTTTCCCTAAAGATTGTTTCGATCAAGTAGTCAAAGGTTAACCAGATGCCAGTAACCAAATACAGTACCCTTTTTTTTTTTTACAGTGAGGACCCCCCCTACAGCCAAAATGCACATTCCTTATTTATATTTACTACTTCCACAGTCATATGCCTGTAGAGAAAATTAAACTGCAAAGCCCAAAAATGTTTGAATCACTTCCAGTGCGCTAATAGAACCAGTATCAACAGTGACTTTCTGATTTTCATTGCACAGCACTGACTGCCAAGTCTGAGAAGAATACTCAGCAAATTGTACCTCATCCATTTCATAATCAGTCAGTGGCAGGGAAGCCCTGCTTTGTGCTTTTTATATGCCCCCACGTTGTCCTAATCTACAGCATAATTTCCTGTCTAGCTACACTGTTTTTGTCTTTATCCCATTCTGCCTCTCCTCCAGTTCTTGTCCATAGCTCCGAGCACCTCATCCCTAACTTATTTCCATGGCTTATATCTCTCACTTTGTTTCCAGTCTATTAAGCAATATTTGAGTGTCATCAGCCATTATCTGTCATCTAACACATGCTATTGTTTTTGTCCTTCATTTTGTCCTTGGCCTTGATTGGGGTGGTACAAAGGTGCAGAGGTTAACGGTGTTGCCTCACAGCCAATTCTTGGCTGGTGTGCCTTCTCTGCAGAGTCTGCATGTCCTCCTTGCATTTGTGTGGGTTTCCTCTGGATACTCCAGTTTCCTCCCACATTCCAAAGACATGCATCTGGAGCATTTCTCCCTTGGCCTCTGCTGAAAATAGGACTCCATCCTAGTCGGACTTTCCCAATTAATAAATGTTAAATAAAATAAATTTTGTGTCTCAATCCCAAACCATATATTGACATGATTACTGTTAGGTAATAGCACATTCACTTGGACATCCCTGACTCCACCTCTGCCTTGGCTAGGAGTGTGTTCAGAATTCTTCCCTTCCTGATGTAGTGCCGTACCAGGTGGCTGACCCATCTTGTTCCAACATCTTAATCTGCTCCACTCCCTGTCTACCCAGGGTCTTTATATCTCCCAGTCTGATCTTGGCTGATTTAGACCCCCATTTAATATAATCTTCCTCCTTTCAGCACACATTTAATATATTGTTTGTTTAACTAAATAAATTAACTGGTCCAGCAACCTTTTCTAGCCATGCCAGAGGCCAGTGGCAAAAAAGCACATATAATATGATGCAGAAGAAAATCACGTAATGCAGTACAGTAGAAAGTCAATTATCCGAAATGTCAATTATCAGAATGCAGCCTTCCAAAGTTTTCGAGTAAGAAAAATAATAAAGTCTAATTATGTAAATGTTATATGTATTCGTTTGTATATGTTTTTTTGGGTTTGTAGCCCACTCATGTGTAAACAAATATTCTTTATTGTCCATGGGAATTGCTCAATGGTTGAAAAGTGTAGTTAGAATATATTGTTAGGGGGGTGTGATTAGATATTCTGTGCTTTGATTTGATATTGTTCAGTAAAACTGATCTTTGTGGGGGGGGCTGCACCCCCCACCCCCCTAACAATATATTCTAACTCCTGGGTCGCACTACACTGGGGAACAGGGCATATACCTTTTACTTGCCTTACAGTGCTCTACAGACTGCCAGTGCTATTTTTCGGTCAAATGGGTTTTCGGTCAAATGAACTTTAGGTCATTTGGTTTAGGTGAAATGGGTTTAGGTCAAATGAACTTTTAGTCAAATGTAATGAACCCATCTATCTATATATATGGTCTATGTTAGATGATCAAGTTTTCAAAAACTAGAAATTCATATGGTCGAGTCCATATGAATGAGTTTTCAAAAACCCGAACATAAAAAAACACAAAAATCTAACTTTTTTACATTTTTGCAAGGGGGGGGGGGCAAACCCCCTGCACTTCCACACCCCCTGCAAATTATATATACCAACTCTGAGATCAAACTACAGTGAGGAAAAGGGTAAAATATGAGTTTCTTTCAGGTACTTCAGTTTCCTCCAACATCCCAAAGACAAGCAGTAGGTGGATTGGGCGCTCTAAACTGGCCATAGGTGTGAGTGTGCATGCAAGTGTGTGGTGCGAAAGCACTACTGCAAGCAGGGCCAGCCACCTGGTGGGGTAAACCATGGCTCTAGACGATTGTCACTACAGAAGTGACACCCCGACCCCATGTCCAAGAATGCAGACTCCAAACCAGTTACAAGTGGCATCCCACAAGGCTCAGTCCTGGGACCTCTCTTGTTTGGTATATATTTCTCGGAGGTACAGGCCAACACGGAAGGACTGTGGCTGACCAAGTTCACAGATGACTGCAAACTGGGCACCATAATCGACTCTCCAGCCGACACAAGCATCCTCCAAAAGGGCCTCATAGAAACAGACAACTGGTGCCAGAGCCATGGCCTCAAGCTAAATGCCAAAAAGTGTATAGTCATCTCCTTTGGCAAAAACAAAGTGCCCACAAATTACCACATAGGTGGTAATCCATTAAGTACAGAAGAAGTAATTAGGGACCTGGGACCCAAGTTGATAGCAATCTCTCATTTGACAACCACGTGGCCAAAGTGGTTAGAAAAACATTTTATATAGCCCACCTAATCATGAAGGGATTCACATCTAGATTAGGGGAGGTCATCGTGCCTCTTTACTCATCCCTCATCAGGCCCATAATTGAGTACAATGCCCCTTTTGGGATGTACCTTACCAGACACCTGCAGCAACTGGAAAGACCCAAAAATTACCTCACCAAGAGGATCAAAGGGCTCAAACAGATGCCATATGCTGCCCGGTTAAAGAAGGCGATCTGTGCCTGACGTATAAAGCCATGTCCAACCCGGAATTAATGGACATGCTGCACCCCAGAAAATCCAAATCCCATCGAGCTACGCGCTCGAGAGACTTGAACCTCAGCACTGAAATAAATAGGACATGCTGGAGGGACAGATTCATAACCCAGAGGCTCCCTTCACTCTGAAATAAAATCCCAGTCCAGGTTAGGCAGAGTCCCTCATTGACTCTCTTCAAGAGGAATCTTGATGAGTGGATGGGAGATCGTAGGTTTACCCCGGGTATCACTTCTGTGTCACTGTTAGACAGACGCACAGTATACTAACCTCGAAAAAGGGCATAGCAAAATAAATTTAAAATGGGCGGCGAAAGCCAAACACATTCTGGCTAGGCTTATAAATGCCCTACGGCCAGGGGTGTAGCTAGGATTTTCAAATTTGTACTGACAGCTCTCAAACTGCTACCCCCCTCCCCAGCCAAGCTACGGCCATTCTCGTAATTCACGGTTCGCTCTTTTAGTGTCGATGAAGAGGCATTCGCTGTAATGCCTCTTCAGTAATATAATATAAATTCACTCAAACTCGGTTCCTTGAATTGAAAATTAACCTGAAATGTCAGTTCTTTGAAAAATGCAGCATGGTAGTTGGGGTAGAGACTTTATGCTTTTGTTTTCTGTAACTAAAGTACAGGTTTTGAGCTTGAGTAAATTACTAACCACCTGCTACCACTAACTAGGATGTTTCATTCACACACACACCCCTACCTACCTCTTAGTGCAAGAAATATATGGACAAAGCCTAAAATAAACAGGGACAGATATTAAATAATGTTCTCGTGAACTTAGAAAGTTGCTAGAATAACAGGATTTGTGCTAGTATGAATTTTTCTAAAGGACATGAAGTCTGAAGCTCAAATGTCTGTCATTATTTAGCAATTTCAGCCTTCAATGATTTTCTAGAAAATCACAAAATTTATGAGGAACAGACAAAAAATATGGGGCAAAAATCTGGACATTCTGCAAAATTTGGACAGTTGAGAGGTATGCTACCTACCACACACACACACACACACACACACACACACACACACACACAACCTCTCAACCTCTTACAGCAACAAACTCATAAATAAAACTGAGGCAAAGGCCCAAAAATAAGGAATTTTTTTTAAATATTGCTCTTATAAACTTAGAAAGATAATAGAATAGTAGTAGGTCTTGCATCAGTACGAATTTTCTGAAAGGTATGAAATCTGAAACTGAAATGTCTGCATTATTTTCTAACTTCAGTCTTTAACAATTTGCCACTAATTTGCCAGAAAACTGCAATTTTATGAAAAACGGACCAAAAATGTGATGCAAAAATATAAAATTGCCAGACAATACAGCTGGGAACCTGTCAAAGGAGGGACACCATTTTAATATGTGCACAGTTAACTTAGAGCAGCTGACAAAATTAGAGAATCGACATGCATTTCTGAAATAAAAGTAATGTATAATTCTGATCATTACAGTTATTTATAAAAGTAAAGTAAACCCTCTATGTTTTCTTCCAAAACTGATATTTTGTGGAGGGATCATTAGGGGAAGAGCAACATTTTGAGCCAAAATCAGGGACAGTTGAGGTTTGGCTATGCCTAATTCTATAAAGCAATTTGCATGTACCTCTCAACCTGTTAATGCAATAAATCTGGACTAGGCCAAATATATTGAGGGAACATATAAACAGTACTAAAAATTGCTCTTGTATAAACTGGGACAGTTGATAGAACAGGTCTTATTTTAGCATGCATCTTTCTGAAGGTTATAAAGTCTGAAACTAGTGTGTCCATTATTTAGTGACTTAATTCCTAAATCATTTGCCAGAAAACCACAAATTGAGGAACAAACCAAAAATAAGAAGCAAAAAATCTATTCCTTCTTTGAAAATCTGGACAGTTGGGAGGTATAGTTCAGCTGGGGCTGTCTAAGTTTGCCGCCCTTCCCCCTCATAAAACCATGGTTGAATGAAGCCTCCCCCTGCAGCCATTCCAATAATCCATTACTTTGCTATTTCACTCCATTTACCATAAACACTAATGTGCATACTGATTTACTTCTATGATGATTTGAACTTCATTTGAAAGTTTTATTTTGCATTTTACAGCACAAACACTAAGACATCTGCTAAACAAACTTGGCATTAAAACTTCTCTGCCCTTGAAACTCACATTCATTGAAACAACATTAAAACCCACATTCAAAGAAAAATACATTTTACCCATGGCAGATAAAAATTAATTCTGGGCTGCTTTTAAATCATAGGCCCCTTGCATATGAAACATACATGTGCTCTTTGATACACCTTCCTATTGCTTTGAACATTTTTCCAGTAAACAATGAAACAAAACTGCCCAATTCAGAACATTTCAAACTTCTACAGTCCACCATTATCAGTAAATAATATGCACAATCTCTGAAGTAGTAAAAAAAGTCATCTAAATAATTCCACGTTAAATAAATCTAACTAATGAAGAGGTTGCTGCTAGCAATCACCTTTATATTTCATGACTTCACCGAAAAATAGTGTCCGATGCCCCTGAGGAATAAATTGCCTAAATTACATTAATAATAAGCTAGTAATATTGCAATAGGAAATGGATGGCAAACTGATAACAGGCTCATATTTAGTGTCTTAACTTTCAGTACAGCAGCATTCACCCCTTATGGGAGTAGAACCAACAACCTTCTGCATTAAAAGCAAGTACACAACATTTTGTGCTACTAGCAATGTGAGCCGACTTAGCATAATCAGCACTATACTTCTCTTCCCCTGCAGCTCTCAGTTCCTTGTAAAATCTATGCAATACTCAACTACATCTCAACTTCGCAGCACAAGAAGTCTGGAAAAAGCCAAATTTATTGGGGTGGGTCAAAAGGGCAAAAAACAGGAACATATTAAACATTGCTTGTATAATCTTGGAAAGCTGCTAGAATAAAATGCTGTGTTACCATCATACATTTTACTGCCAAGGTCACTGTGCAAAATAATCAGAACAACATACCACTATGCCAAATCACCTGCTTTGTGAAAGAGAGGAAGACTGAAACTTAAATGGCTATCATTTAATGAATTCAATTCTCACCATAGCTGTCAACCTCTTAGCACAAAACACCTGGACAAACCCAGTAATGAGGGAATACAGCTCTCAAACATATTCAGTGAATTAAGTTCTTGCCATAGCTGTCAACCTTAGCACAAAAAACCTGGACAAAGCCAATAACAGGGTATTAAAGTCCCAAAAATAAGGACAAATTTCAAATAGTCATAAACTTAAAAAAATTGCTATAAAAAAGGTTGTGTTAGTATATATTTATTGCTAGAATAAAAAGTTGTTTTACTATGTCACAAACACAGGGATAAGATGCAGACTCCACACAGAAGGCACCCCAGCCAAGAATCAAACCAGAAAACCTACAGCTGTGAGGCAACAATACTGCCACTGCACCATCAAATATGTAAGGAAGTAAACATTCAGAAACCTGAAGTCTGAAATTTAAATGCCTGTCAATTTGTTAATCAGGACAGTCTGACTTGGAACAAAAAAAACACAATTCTCAGCAGAGGCCCAGGAAAAAATAATGCAGACATGTCTTTGTAACATGGGATGACACAAAAGCAAACCCACACAAACACAGGGAGAAGATACAGATCCCCCCCCACACACAAAGAAGGCACCCCAGCCAAGAACCAAACCCAAGAACCTACAGCTGTGAGGCATCAATGCTACATTGCTACCACTGCACCATCAAATTTCAAGCATTGCAATATTTAAAAACCACAGATACATACAAATATTGATCAGATCAAATATGAGGCAAAAATCTGCAATTTATTTACAAATGGTGGTGGGTAGGGAATTCAGGTCTTTAACACCTGCATACAAGGTACAGGGTTCAAGCCTGAGGTATTCCCTACCACACCACCATGAGTAATCACACCAGTACATCCCACCTGGGGCATTTACACACACACACACATATATATATATATATATATATATATATATATATATATATATATACACACACACACATATATATATATATATATATATATATATATATATATATATATATATACACACACACACACACACACACACATATATATATATATATATATATATATATATATATATATATATTCATTCGATCTCTCTTCCAGAGGCTATGATTTACTAATTTACTATATTGTAGTTAGAATGACTGCTGTGTTATCAGACAGCCCAACAATGAAACATATGAGCCCAACAATAAAATGCAGAGGTCAAGCGGTAGTCATATGACTCCGTGATGAATTGCAAGAATGAAACATGCCCAGCAAGTGTTCAGAAATATAAAATGTATGCTCATGCATCTGTAGACACTCTTGTGCAAACATTATTCAAGATGAAACCTGACGATGGTTCACAATGAGGTATTAGACTTTTCATCATGGAATGTCTTTCTTAAAATTTTTATAGCATATTGTTCTGAGTATACTCAGACTTTCGGTCCATAGTATACTTGTGAATGGCATTAATTCATTTGAATGACTTGAGTCTTTAATTCTGTCAAAAGAAAATATCTGGTTCTTAATAAGGTATTTTATGTACTCAGAAACCACAAGACCCTATTTTCCTAAATAACATTTTTGTTATTAATATAAAAAGGTATGCTCTGTAAAACAAGATAACAGTTAAGTAAATAAAGGTATATAATTACCAGGTTACTCAGACACAAAACACAATAGAACAATTCATATTGTTTTGTTTCACTTAATGTGATTTGCTTTCATTCCATTTGCTTAGCAATGCACAGATATGAAACATGCTGGTCTCAGACAGACTAATCAGTTTACAGGAGACAGTCATACACCCTCATTGAACTGCTGTGAATGAAACTGGGATTCTTCAAAATAAGCATGAACTCATGGTTGTGCAATGGCATATATTTTTTTCTTCCCTGTGTGAGCAACTTCCAGTGTAGTCTGTGCTGTGGTCTCTATCATCAAATTCCATGCATTCTGTGCAGATAATTATAGCATTCTCTATGGTCTCTATATCTAAAAAAATAAATATGTGTGTGTGTGTGTGTGTGTGTGCACGCGTGTGTGTGTGTAAGTAAGTGAATAAATAAACGCTTTTTGGTTCTGCCTGAAAGGTTTTTTTTTTAGTACTAGAAGGAGTGGATGAAGTTATGTATGCAATCTCAGGGGCATCATGTAATTCCAGAAAGGGTCAGATGTTAGGAAAAATCCCTCTACAAGAAACTATTTCACAAGATTACAGAATGCTATGGTTTACGATACCTGTAGCTTCAAAAAAGCAAAGGAGCAGACTGCTATGGGTCATATTTGAGCATTGCACGGTGAGGAAAGATACGACTGATATGAAATTAAATTATTAAATCCAATCACACTGGCTAAATGCCAGGAGGACTATGGAAATAAAACAAATGTTTATGGAAATGATAGTACTAATGGCAGAGGGATTATTGGTTATTGCTAGGTTAGTTGTAGGATATCGCTGGAAAAATCACAGGGGCTGAACAGGCTCTCTGAGAGAACTATAGAGCTTGGTGGTAAGTTAACAATGTTACTAGGTACAGTATGCAATTAAAGCTATATTTTAGAATTCCCTCCTCTCAGAAGTTGTTAGTTGGTTAATTCATGGGTTAGCAGCTCACTTATAGTTCACTGTTTTACTACGCAAATTTAGTTATCAGTATTTAGTCTGCTGTGGTCACAGTAGTCAAAATGTATATCATGACTGAATGGGATAGAGTAAACAGGTTATAGCCATAGAGAGAGATGTGGCCCTTGAGGCTCACACACACACACACACACACACACTTCATATTACTCACCAACCCTCCATGAAGTGAGACCAGCTCGGAATCCTCCTCCCGCTCGGACCAACATAACGAATCCTCCTCCCGCTCGGAAAGCATTTGGAGCTCCATTCCGACTGGCTGCCTAAAGCGCACATGTGCAGTGAGCTCCATTCCGACTGGCTGCCTAAAGCGCGCTGACGTCATCGTGCAGTAAAGCGCGAAAAAAAAAATTAAAATGCTACCCCCCCTTCTACATAAGTTGTACTGAAATCAGTACAGTGCGTATGCCTCCCGACGTCCCTGCCTACGGCAGATAGCCTAGTATGAACCTATGAACCTATGAACCTATGAAAGAAGGGGCTATGGATAGACGGACGGATGGATCTGGAAAACAAATGTATTAGAAGGATCTAGAGGAAAGCAACAAGTGCTATCTGTGAAGCTAGATGTCTTACTTATGAGGAAAGACTCAGCTTGCAGGATTTCAGTAAAGGGCTGATATGCCTGTAATTAATACATAATCTTTTAATAAAGAGTTAATAGACATCATTTTCAAACCTAAATAATAAAATGATAAGGAAGCAGATAGAAGAAGAACTCAAGCAAATCTACTGGACATAAGGTGCAAATTCCAGATGAATTATGTGTTGGGGTGCTTAAAGATCTTAAAGCAGGAACTAGGAAACCATTGTTTTGACTGTTCAATGTCCCTTCTTAGAAACCACAGCAGCATCATGTGAAAGAAAGATGGCAGTGTTAACTATGTTTTATAAAGATACACCTTGAAAAGAGATGGACAAAGGTCAGTTTGTTAATCTTACTTCAATCCAAGACAAAGTTATGGAAATGGTTATGTGGGATTAGCCTGGTGGAGTTCTTGAATCTTAATTGTCTGCCTGATTTTCTGATGGATGGTCTACATCATGGCTTCATGCATAGAATTCCTGCTAATCTAATCTGATACAGTTCTATGAGTCACTACGCCACACATGCATGGATATGTGGAGCCCTGTGGTAGTTGTAGTGTACCTGGACATCTCCAAATCTTTTGGCACTAGGTTTCATATAACAATGGAGGAGAAACTAAAGTATACAACAGTGGAGCCTAGAATGATTTTATGAACAAGAAATCGTTTATCTTATCAGGAGAAATTGTGACAACTAACAAGGAATACATAAAAAGGATGTAACCAGTAGAATGCCTCGGGGTTCATTGCTAAGATGTCACCAGTAGAATGATGCAGGGTTCACTGCTATGGTAGATTGTTTAAACATATTTTATCAAATACTTCACTGGGGTTTGACAGCAAGCTTATGTTGTTAAATGATAGTACCAAGAATGGTGCAGTGTTCACAGATGAAGAGCGCTGGCAGTCAAATATGATACAAAGAAAAAGCAAGGTGCTATATCTGTTGGTGGAATTCAAAGAAAACATGCTTGTTAGGAGGGGTGGCCAACTGAAAGGCAAAAGAAGAACATTGCTATAATCACCCTCTACAAGCAGGCAGATGTGAAAGGACACTGTTGAAGGCCAAAGGGATGGTGTGGTGTGTAGCTGTGGGACTAGGCTCAACAAATGCTGAGGCCATTTATCCCATTACACATGACACTCCTAAGGTCACCTATGGAACACTGCATCTATTTCTGGTGGTTATACAGACAAAGGAAGACAGAGCTGGCACAAGCCAATTAACAAAATGTTGCCAAAATGATGAAAGAAAGGGAGGGGATACAGTAGAAATCAGAAGGAAAAGGGGAAGTAATGGGAGATAAGATACCAGCAAACTATACTGCTACAGAGCTGATTTGATGTGTAAGAATTCAGAATGCAGGAGAAAACAGTGGTAGGTCGCTGAATCAGCACAGGAACTGGCTGTAGCACTCAGACAAGCTTGACAGATTATAAAGTTTCTTCAGTCTCTGTCTGCATATGTTGGTTCTGTTTAGTAATGGAGTGCAAATAAAATGCAGTGAAGTATGATACAAAACTCAGAATAACATTTTTATGGAAATAATTCCACAAGTGGAAGAAATTGCTACCAGAAATGATTTGATCTGATAGTTTATTATTTTATTTCATTAAATGTTAAAAATAACATTAGTGATAGAACTTAACCCTTGCTGGCATGGCAAAGGATGGCAGTGCCTTGTGGCCATTATTAACTGTTATGCTATCAAAAACAGTAACATTTGCCATCAGAAATTATTTGCTGTAATAGTTTACCAATGTTTACCTAATTTCTGGATATATATTCTTGCCACTGATGTTATTATGAGTTATTTTATATTTCTTTCACGTGAAAACCATTGAATGCAACTGCTTTTATTGCAGGTGAAGACACTGCTTTGAAGATATTTGTTGAATGTATTTTTTGTGAATCTATAGAGTTTAATTTGCATTAATGGTAAATTATATTTTCACGGAAACTGTATGTTCAAGTGAACTCAAAATGTTCTGAATGTAATGGACAATATATACATATCAATTGCATTTTCATGGAAACTGTTATTAAAAGGTTTGATGCTCAAGGCGAGTTTTGATTTACTCCTTTTACCTTTAGTTAATGTTTTTTTGTTGTTGTTTTGTGTTTCAAGCTGTATTTTATGTGAACAAAAAGTTTTTTTGAATGTATAAAATCTTCACCTCATGGCCTGGCTTGTGGTTAAAAATAGTTTATAGATCAAACCACCAACCCAGTTAAGAAAGAAGAAATACAAAATAATGTTTGTCATAAGATTAAGCCTCACTGAGTTATTTTGTCAACTGCATATTGAGCCACAACCCCTGTGCTTCTGTACTTTCTATTTCTGACATCATATAGTAAGTAGTAAGATCAGCACTTGGAACAAAATATTTTATATCATATGTCTGCCTGCATATCTTATTTATCTCTATGAAACTTTCACTCCTTTTGAAAAGGAAATATTGATGCTTGCTATTTACTGCATTATACTGCCATCTTGTGGTTTTATATTGTTATAGCTGCAGCTTCTTAAACCTTGTCTTGATTGTTATAGATGCCAGATTTTAGAGGTGTTTCATGCTAGTAAAAAGAGGACTAACAATGTATCCTTCCATCTGACACCTGCATGATACAACATATGCAAAGACCATACCTCTTAAACCAGTGGTGCACAACCTTTTTGTGGGGAGGGCCACTACATGAATTCTTAATGCATCTGCGGGCCACCTCAAAACATAGTAAGTTGTTACGAGTTAACAATAGGTGCAGGTGACTGGCATTTTTACTTAAGACAGCAGTCATGAAATTGCCTGTTTTCTACAGCAACTTTGTGTGTAACTTTATTCTGGCTTGCAGCCATGACTTATTACAAACTCTTGCAGAAAGTTATTATTGTTTACAGACTACAAGTTATAAACATCAAAGAATAGTTACTTCCGCAGCTTAAATTAGAGGTGTATGCAACTGCAGTCAGTTAGGTAAGTAAACACATGCTGGAAAGTTTGCGTGACTGGAGTAAGACATAACATTTTTTCACTTTTTTTAAAAATTTTTGGTTACTCTGGGTATTGCGTCGAGGGCCGGGTGTTGTGTACCACTGTCTTAAACTCTTAGCCCAATAAATCTGGACAAAGCCTAAAATAATGGGGGACAAAGGCCTGAGTTAGCATACATTTTCTGATGGATATGAAGCCTGAACTTCAAATGCATGTCATTATTTAATGACTTCAATCCTCAGTGATTTGCCAGGAAAAAAAAAACAAATTTTATGAGTAACAGACCAAAATATGAGGCCTAAGTCTGGGCATTCTGTGAAATCTGGACAGTGGAGCGGTACAATGTAACCTTCCATCTGCTAACTGCATGCTACAACATATGTAAAGACACTTTGATTATTAGTTAATGCAGATATTCTCTACACTGCTGTCACAGATATTTTGCCATGTCTGTGCTGTCAGAAATCCATGTTTGAGAAGTGAACTGGGTAACAGAAGGTGCAGCTGAATGTAACTGCACATAATGCCCCATCCCAACATTCCAGTCCCAGGGATTGAGTAGGGGTCTTACTGCTGGGGATCGTCCTTATAGCCAAGGCTGGTGGGCAGCTCAGCTATATCAGTATACAACATTTCCATTTTGATTTGTTTTTATTTAAAGGACATGGGGTCATAGGTTCATAGGTAAGTACTAGGTTAATGGCCCTCGAGCCATTGCAAGCCTAGCTCAATAGTGTTCCCAGTCATCTGGCTTACCAGATGTTAGTTCCCTATGCCCCTATCTAACAGTGCAATTGAAGTGATCCCTGGGGTGAATTTCCTATTTCCCATCCACTCATCAAGATTTCTCTTGAAGAGGGCCAGTGAGGTGCTCTGCTTGACGTGAATTGGGAGTTTATTCCAGAGTATTGGAAGTCTTTGGGTTAGAAACCCATCCCTCCAGCAGGTTATTTTTAATGTGGTGATAAGGTTGAGGTCTTTGGAGTGAGTAGCACTGAGGGATTGGGATTTTTTCAGATGAAGCATGTCTAGCAAAACTGGGTCAGACATGGCTCTGTACATCAAGCAGAGATCACCTCTAAGTAGGCGATATGAGACAGAGTAAAGTTTAAGTTTTTTAAGTCTATCTACATAAGGCACATGTCTGAGTCCTACGATCCTCTTAGTGAGGAATTTCTCTGGCCTCTCCAGTTGTTGGAGGTGTCGAGTGAGGTACATGCCAAATGGGGCATTGTACTCTATAATGGGTCTGATGAGGGATGAGTAGAGAGAGATAATAACTTCTTTTTTCCTGGATGAGAAACCTTTTGTGATGAGATGTGCCTCATAGAAGGACTTCCTAACTACACTGGCGATGTGGTTGTCAAAGGAGAGGTTGCTATCCATCTGTGTCCCTAGATCTCTTAAAATGCCTTCAGAGTTAAGTGGGTTCCCTTTGATATGGGAGTTTGTGGGCACTGTGTTTTTCTCAACGGGAATAACTGTGCATTTTTTGGTGTTTAGCCTAAGGCCAAGGTTTTGGCACCAGTCGTTGGTCTCCATGATGCCTTTTTGTATGATGTCCACATCAGCTTGAGAATCAATAATAGCTCCCACTTTGCAGTCATCCATGAATTTGGTTAACCAGAGTCCCTTGGTGTTGGCTTGAATGTCAGAGAAGTAGATACCAAACAGGAGAAGACCCAGAACCAATCCTTGTGGGACTCCACTTGTATCTTCCTGGTAGTCAGTTTTGGAGTCAGCTACTTTCACCATGTGGGTTCTGTCAGTGAGCTAGTTTGCAACCCATCTACTGATGTACAGGTTAATGCCAAGATTAGTCAGCCTATCTATGATTCCAGAGTGTGAGATGGTGTCAAAGGCTTTGGCTAGATCGAGGTAGGCTGTGTGGACAGCCTTGCCTTCATCCACAGCTCTGATGACAGCTTTGAAGAAGTCTATCAGATTGAGTGGACATGATGCCTTTCACAAACCCAAACTGCATGGGGTCCAGGGTTTGAAGGTCCCCTATATCCTTATTTATAAGATCCATAATAATATGTTCCATAGCCTTACAGACCAGGCTTGTCAAGCTGATGGGGCAGTAGTTCCCAGGGTCAGTAGTCACACCCCCTTTGTGGAGTGGGATGACTGTAGCAGCACACCATTCAGTGGGGACAAAGCCTGAACTAAGGCTGTAGTTGAACAGGGCACTCAGGTGTGGTGCTAGTTCTTTTTGTAAATCATGTAGGACACAACCCAATATATTATCTGGTCCCATGACAGCTGTGTTGTTAGCTTTGGTCAGTGAGGTTTTTACTTGTGCAGTCATGATAATTGGGATTTGGTATTCCTTGGGTATATTTAGGGGGTGAGGGGGGAATAAAATTTGCACTGTACCGGTCTGCCAAGATATTGGCAATGTCATTTGGTTCAGTATAAGTGTTGCCATTGTGCTGTAGCTCAAAGAAAATCTGCGTATTATTATGCAGATTCTTGACATAGCTAAAGAAAGCCTTGTGGTTGTCCTTAGTATCTGTAGCAATTTTGTTTTCATAACTAGCTTTGGTGGATTTGATGAGGGATCTCAGTTTTTTACTGAAATTTCTGAGGGAAGTTTTCCAGTCATCAGACTTTACCCTTCTTTACAACAGTTTTTTCCTTCTGTTGTAGAGTTTGTTAATGGCAGAGGTCCACCAGGCTGGCTTCCTTTTTTTAGAGGAGAGCATCTTGGTTCTGTTTGGTATGGCCCTAGCTATGCAATTGTGTAGGTGCTCATACAGTGCCTTGGTGTATAATTCAGCAGCCATACTCCCATTCCCTATTTCTATTGATGATGTGAAGCTTGCCACTTCTGTCCTTAGATGCTCAAAGTTAGCTTTGGAGAAGTTTTTCACTGTGGTTTCCTTTTTCTGGGGTAGGGGCAGGATTTAGATATCAATGGTGATTAACTTGTGGTCAGATCGAACCAGGGAGGGGTTTATCATAGGAGTAGAGCAGCGGTCTCCCATGTTTGTAATGACTAGGTCAAGAATGTTATTTCCCCTAGTGGGGGTGAGGATGAGTTGGTCCAAGGCATTGGAGTTGATGAATTCCAGGAAACACTGGGCAAAAGAGTTGGAGCAGGAGTAGTTGTTCCAACTAATGGATGGGTAGTTAAAGCCCCCCTGTATAAGGGTATTAGGCTGAAGTTTGATGTTTTCCAGAGTGTCCAGGAATGCAGAGTGGGAGTCTTGGGACACTGTGGGGGATCTGTAGCAGGCTACAACATGGACTGCAGTTTTCTCCAGTGTTAACTGTACCTGAAGTATTTCTGATGCGTTATGTTGGGCAACAAGTCTGGAGGTGTGTGTATCTTTTATGTAGATGGATACACCTCTGCCTTTGGGTGTTTGGTCATCACATCCCTTAGGGCTTTGGTTTAGATTTGGGGGCTGAAAGGTGTGATATGCATTGTAACCTGGTAGCGCAGGGGTGCTCTCATGAGCCTTGAACCATGTCTCTGTTACTGCACAGATGTCAATGTTCTCCAGTTCGAAGAGTAACTCGAGCGAGTGAATTTTGAGGCTTAGACTTCTAGCGATGAGTAGTATAACCCTTAGGATGTGTTTGCTAGCAGATGTTATGGTGGTAAATTTATGTTCAGGGCATTGCCTAAAAAAGGCCTATAGAGGTGGCAAGGATCTTGGCCAGTATCTGGAATCCCAGGAGTGACAGATGCAGGCCGTCTCTGGCAAAGCATCAAGGTCTGGCTATCATGTCATCCCAGGCAGACAGATACTGGATCCCCTTTGCATGACAACAAAAACGTAGCCAGTTGTTGAAGTCAATTATTTTCTGCTTCTACTGTGGTATCATTCTTGGTGATGGTAGGATGCTACTCAAGGCTAGGGTCATACCTGACTGGGTTACAAGATCAAAGAGCTCCTCCATGTCGCTTTTCATGTAGTCCAGGGAGGTACATCTTAGGTCATTCACACCAACATGTACAATGACGTAGTCATATTTGTACTTGCTGTGGAGAGACCCAAGTGGATGGATTATGTGGTGAATCCTGGCACCCGACAGGCAGCTGACCATTCACCTTATTTAGCCTAGTGAGTGGGGCAAACAGACATACTTCTCCATTTTATACACAAATACACATGCACGCATGTTTTTATACACATGTACTTTATGTGTGTGTGTGTGTGTGTGTGTGTGTGTGTGTGTGTGTGTGTGTGTGTGTGTGTGTGTGTGTGTATATATATATATATATATATATATATATATATATATATATATATATATATATAGTCACTATACAATCTTGAAATACTGAAATATCGAATTTCAGTATCTCGAGACTGTATAGCTGAAAATCCACGTAACCAAAAACCCACAACCGCAAAAATCAAAATCGCGACCATATGCATACACACACCACCACACAAACACACATACACCTACCAAACTACACTACAAGAAACAAAACAACAAACACAACATAACATACAAACACACCTACCCTACCTATAAGCAGGGGGGCAAGCCCCTCTGCATCCCCATGTGGGGGGCTGCGCCCACCACACCCCTGCTACTTTTATATACTAACTCTGAGGTCGCACTAAACACACAAAAACATAAAACCCACCACTACACACACTCACACATACTAAAATCCCTACCCAATACCCTTACAAAAATGGGAACTACGAACAGACTTGAAGACAACGGTCGCTGTGCAATGTAAAAGCAATTCAACAAAAACAAAAACGAGCACTCTAAACATCACACAGTAGTAGTCCACGGAATACAAAAAAGCATGTAAAACGAACTGTTGTAAAAGAAAAGGCATTGCCTTTATATTATATATATATATATATATATATATATATATATATATATATATATATATATATATATATACACAATATGGGTGCATACAATTTAATATTTATAATAAAGTTAACATAGTGTAGTTAAGCATTATCAATGTATGCATTCTTGTAAATGCTATTTAAAGTTTTACCTATTCACTGTCTTTCCTTGTATTCCTAAGTGCATTTATTACTTATTTTTTATTATCTTTGCCAATGTAGCCTGAGTCATGGCTGAAAATGGTCCTGGGACCAGTTCACTTTCCTGATTACTAAGGTATAAATAAATAAGAAATACTAAAAAGGTGGGTGAACATGATAGAAATAATTAAGGAAGTAGTAAAGCACATTTTAATTCTGCATCATTCATGAGAGAGAGATAAAAACTTCCCACTGAAGGCATTGGAATGTAGCAGATAGACTTACTTTGGAGTCCTACTACTTATCACCTGTACATGATAGAGCAAAGATCATTTACTGCAGTGAGAGTTTTCAGACCTCAACATGACAGTGTGGAGAAGGTCTGTCAGTTCTTTTAGAACTACAAAAGTATCCCTTTACAAAAGCCTGTGATTTACCTACTTTCTTTTGCTGAAAGTAGCTAACAGCTATTTATAGCATAGAATAAGCTCTGACAGACACATAAATGAGGCTCAGTCAGGGAAACATAAAAGTAGCTCTGTTACAGAAGGTGTGTTAGATGACAGTGCCTCACAGTCCTGCCATTCTATCTTAATGGCATGAGAAAACACCACCACCTCCTTATGTCTAGTAAGATCCGTATAAAGAGGAATCATATTTACATATATATGTGTGAGTGTGTGTGTGTGTGTGTGTGTGTGGCTTAACAATTCTATAAATTTATCAGGATAACTATAAATTTGTTTACCACATCAAATGCATTTTTAAAATCTAAATTAAGAATTTCTAAATTTTGATTACTACTATTCACATAATCTATTGCTATTGTGACTGTATGACTGTTCCTATGTGATTCAATTCCTGATTATTTAGTATGAACATAGTTTGGGCTCTGGCTATTAAAAATGAAAGAACATTTTTAATCTGCTAGATATAATGAGCATTTTATAATCTGTGCTGAGTAATGAAATAGGTCTATATGAAATGCATATGTCTGGATTTACCCTTTTTTAATAAAGGCTTGATTACTGAATATTTCCTTAATGTGGGATTGAGTGTTTTGTATGTGAGAATTTTTTAATAGCTGTAATATTTCCTACGGTAATGATTTATATATTACTGGAATAATTCCTCCTAAATTCTGGGATTTATTGTGTTTTAATTTCTTAATTTTCTATTTGACTTCTAATGTTGTTATCAGTTTTGACAGTACTCTCTCTTGTTCATAAAGTACTTCATAGGTTTATAGGTAGGTACTAGGCTATCGGCCCAAGGGCCTATGCAAGCCTAGCCAACAAGGTTCCCTGGTTTACGCCACCCAAGAAAGTTATTTTCCTGTGCCACTGACGAGCAGAGACACAGAAGTGATCCCCGGGGTGTATTTCCTATTTCCCATCCACTCATCAAGATTTTTCTTGAAGAGTGCTAATGAAGAACTTTGCTTGACATAGATGGGTAGCCTGTTCCAGAGTATGGGAAGTCTCTGGGATAGGAATCTATCCCTCCAGCATGTCCTGTTTATTGTGGTGACAAGGTTTAGGTCCCCAGAGCGTGTAGCTCTGAGGGATTGGGATTTCTTTAGGTGTAGCATGTCCAACAGCTCTGGGTTTGACATAGCTTTATATGTTAGGCAGAGATCACCTCTGAGTAGGCGATATGCTATGGAGTAAAGCTGGAGTTTTTGAGGCGGTCAGTGTAGGGCATTTGTTTGAGTCCAGTAATCCTCTTTGTGAGGTACTTCTGTGGCCTTTCCAGCTGCTGCAGATGTCTTGTGAGGTACATTCCAAAAGGGGCATTGTACTCTATAATGGGTCTAATGAGTGATGAGTAGAGGGTAACGATGACCTCTTTTTTCCTGGACGAGAACCCTTTTATGATGAGGTGTGCCACGTAAAAGGACTTCCTGACTACTGTGGCAATGTGACTATCAAAGGAGAGACTACTGTCCACCTGGGTCCCAAGGTCTCTTATCACGCATTCGGTGTTAAGTAGATTGCTGCCTACGTGGTAGTTCATGGGTACAGAGTTTATTCAAAAAGGAATACGTTTATTTTTTATCAATTTCTCCCTGTCTATTTTGTTGATTTCTTCATAGTATTCTTTTAAAAGCGGAAATAATTTCATCTGTATCTGACTTTTTTCTTAATGCATGGAATATAAAAAAAATATCTGATGGGATTTGGATTTAATTTTTGATCTATTTGCTAATCTATGAATATCTTTTGGTATTGTTGAATATGCTCATAATTTAACCCTTTCTAAAGCAATAGTAATGTTGCAGTTTAATATTTCTTGCTGTTGTCTGTTGTAATACATTTCGTATTCTATGAAGTTCATTATCCTATTATTTCATGTTTATTAACAATGTTTTAAGTTTCTCAAATAAAAGACTTTTAGTGACTTTTATAACATTATTCATCTATTTCTCCATTATTATTTATCATATATTCATTGATTTCATTATCTAAACCTTCCAAGACTAAAAAATTGTAATAGTAATATTAACTCAACCTTTAGATGTATATATCTAAATAAGAAATGAATGTTCTGCTAATGAAATACACTGGTATAAAAAATGAAAAAGGCAGGCTTATACATTAGTAACTATCATTTCACAATCACTAACCTACGTCTACTGCTCATAACTTTATTTCTGGCATCTGTTATGCCTAGTCTACCAAATATCGTTAAAGGTAACCACCATTGCTAGACTTGTGTTTTCAGTGTTGCAGAAATTATACTTTGTATACTGAAATTATCCACAAGGAATTGGATATGTGGCCTACACCTGTAGCAGGGTATACTTCATATGTCAGGAAATAATTCTCATACCAATTAATTGAACGTATGGTCAGAAATTGTAATGTTGCATTTGATCAACAAATATAGAATTGAAAATGAGTGAAGCAACATGGTGATACTCTGATCACATCGATGAGATCAGGATCGATGAATGCATAGATAGGGCATTCTGAGATAAGTCACTTGGAGACAGATCTGAAGCTAGTTGTAAAATCTTTGTACTGTTAAATGTATTATACAATTCCAAAGAAAGACTGACTGAAATACAGTTCTGAGCAGAGATACTTTTCAGACAAGTCACAAAAGATAAATTCATACAGAGTGAGAATCAATTGCACGCCTAGCTACATTTCTAAACAGTCTGTTCTGTATGCAAATTATGTATCTGCACATTTTAATATAAGGAATCTAACTGAAATTGAGAAGACTGTAGTCATGAAACTCATGCTTGAATTCTCTATAATGCAGCACCTTCAACTTTTAATAATATGCCATAAAATAAAACTCTCTATTGGCAGAACACGGTAAACATTCTGTAGCTTCCATTTTGGCCAGAATACTTGATCATGTTATCATTTTTACAAAGACAAGAAACATGAATTCTTCAATCTGCTTGAGTCTCCATCTGTGTTTCTAACTGCATTCACTACCGTTTTAATAAACCAGAACATGGCCTTGGCTTTAAAGTGGATGAGGAATACTGCTTGGAGTGCAGTGTGCTTTAAAAATGGCAGAGATGATGTCTGTTGCACCAGTGTTTGTTTGAAGTCATGCAACTCAAAAAAGTTACTATAAATGAAGGCTCTACAGCCAAAAGAGCTCATTTAGACCTTTATATGTGCATGCTGGATAGTGCACATAAATGCATACAGATCTATTTTGTTGTTTCTCTACCCCAAAGTATAGTAAAACCCTCTCAGAAGATAGTTATATTATGGCTGATTAGCTGGATAAGACCAAGTAACATTGGTTCCAGCCTAGAAAAAACATTGATAACTATTTTCTGTTTTGTTGCAAGTCATTTAAGGGAACCCACAACATCATAATCATTTAAAAATCCATAATGTTTCTAAATTTGTTTTCCACCACCATGAGAAAAAATTGATAAGAAATAGGCAATTACCATAGTCATTCATTCATTCATTCATTCATTCATTCATTCATTCATTCATTCATTTTCTGACTGCCAGCTTAAACCAATGCAGGTTCACAGTGCAGCCTGAGCCCATTCTAGCAGCCAGTGGATGCAAGGCACAGAAGCTCACCCTGTACAGGATGCCAGCTCATTACAGGATGCCCCACCCCCGCGCGCACGCACACACACACACACACACACACACACACACACACACACACACACACACACACACACACACACACACACACACACACACACACACACACACACACACACACACACACACACACACACACACACACACACACTCACACACACACACACACACACACACTCTCACTCATGTGACACATACACATAACTGCTGACAATTTAGAGGATCGTCAATTCACCTGCAGCAGTCCCTCAAATATAAGAAAAAAATGTAGACCCCTGCACAGAAACATGACAACTGAGAACTAAAGAAACACAAGCTATGCAATAGATACACCAATTACTGCAGCAATGTGCAAAGGTATTGTATGGTCAATGCAACTGTTTTCTTTTATCTATTTACTTTATTTTTAGTAGCTATAACCTATCTTAGTGCTTTCATTCTCTTGAAAACCTATAAAACTGTATATTTTGTTGCCTCATTGAGTTACTTCTAAATGCTAGCTAGTAAAAATGGCTATTTGTAGTAGGCTATAACTCTGTTTTGATGTGATCTCTTATACAAATGTTAAACTAAAAGTTGAAGAGCTCTTAAATCAAATGGCACATTTGATCTGGGAACATGCGAGACAGACATTCCCATACTGGGCATAAGCCCTATGTCCCATTCATTCCCTCCCAGGAGTCCCAGTCAGCCCTTCAGTTCCCTGGCAAGAGTCAAGTGGTAGGGAATTGGCCAGCTTGCTAGTTCTGAGACGTGGCCTACCTTCTCCCTTTTGGGAGCAACCCTTCCTCCCCTTTGATAGTGCCTCCAAGCCTGCTCCTGCTCTCCCCTGAGAGAAAGCATGGCTCCACACTCTGGATTCCCTTTGACATCATTGGTGCTAACCATAATGACAGTACAGCTCTGCTGACTCAAACGCCACTAAGTAACCAGAGCTACCACCTTCCTCCTGGGACATATGAGCTGGCAGTGCCCACTCATGCCATCCTCCCTACCAGCTCCTACAGACATCCAAGTCACTCTTTGAACTCAGGTCACCTGCAGTGTAGTAAAGGCTTTATCCCTCCATGCCACCAGCTGGTTAGCAATATTAGTATTTTGTTCCTAACTACACTATTGCTAACAGAAGTACAACTGATCCTAGCAGTATTCTAAGCCCTCTGTTATTCATTTTAGAGGGAGGAGTGGGTATCTGGTGCTATAACACTGGATATGCTTGTGGAAGTATACATATGCTGTTACTTTTATATGTATAACTGAATGCATGTATCCTCTAGACAAGTAAAGTCTTGGCATCCACTTAATATGAGAAATGGTCTTTCTCTCTTATTATCCTTGTGCCTGATTGGGGAGTATTCATTTTGGTATCACTGGCTAGATTTATTTGAATTCTTAAGGGCAGGATGCCGGTGGCTGGTAGCCATGCTGTTAGATGCCAATGGTAGATTCTACTGAAAAACAACATAAATAAAATTATGCAAAATAAATCTTTAAATCATTAATTCTATGCAATCTGCTGTATATGGTAATTATTATAGATCAAGATGGTTTCACAAAGCAAGGTTAAGATGTACTCAATAAATGGTATTTTGAGTAATTTCTTGAAAAACTGAAAATTATGTCATATACAGAAAGGGATAAGTATTGGATTCATACTGTTACTTATAAAAAATGCAAATTAATCAGTCCTGATAAATTCATGAGCTGATTGGCCAACTGCAAGCACCTAGCTAATTTAAAGGAAACAGTGCAGTTATAAGCAGACCAGAGTTCTTGATAGAATAGAATTAGCTGCAGAATTACATTGTATTAATAAATGGATGTGTTTGCTGTAGTTTTGGTGGCCTCAAATGAGTTATTATTCATAATCTTTATGGAATTAAATAAGCAAATGCAAGTGAAGAATCTAAATGGATAATTTTAGTAAAATATTTAAAATTAATGTTTTTAGTTAAAATGTCTAAGTTAACATTCCATGTTGTAATAACAAGAACTATAATGTCATTCATTTACTAGTCCTAATAACAACATCCACAACCTTCCCATAAAATGAGACTAAAAAAAGAAAAAAATATATCCATTATTTTCCAGATCTGACAACAATAAAAAATGTAAATAATTAAAATTTCTTCTCTCACACCACAGTATAGTAACTGTATGAATGTACCACTTCAGTTATAATGAGTAGCCTGGGGCAATGTATTCTCTGTTTGCTATAACTGATAATTAGGAGTCTAATCAATACTCCTGTGATTCTCACTGCAGCCAGTTTCTTGCTTTGTTCCCCTAGAGCTGTCATATATTTGTATTAACATATTTTGTTTACCAGAAAGAAATGGACCACAATCATCCAGCCCCATCCTCCGTCTGGGGGGTCAACATAGTGACGTGCCATGGTAGCTGCTTTCCTCTCCTTCTTCGCTTTCTGCCACTCCATGTCACTAAAACAGGGAAGAAATGGCAGTTATGTCCACACATTTAAAAAAGGCAAGCACTATCTGCTGAATACATGACAGAAATGCAGCAGCAACAAGAAATAAATGCAAACATTCTAAAACACAGAACAAAGTAAAATTATATAAGATGCCATTAATATATTAAACAGACTGAAGTACAAGCAAAGTGCCTCACAGTGTCTCAGCACATTGCCTTCCATGTTCAGTACTGAGAGAGAGAGAGAGAGAGAGAGAGAGAGAGAGAGAGAGAGAGAGCTAGCTCATTTTAGCCAGAAGCATTACTTTAAATGTGGCTTTCATTCAGACTGGATGTCAGTACAAAGGTCTGAGCTTATCCTCACTGTTGTGCATACTCAGTATATTTAGAGATGTGGGGTGCAGGAGGGCACAGCGTGTTCTCTGTTAATGTGGCAGGTGTTGATGATTGCAGGGATTGCAAAACAATGATGATGGGCTTATGGGATTTGTAGTTTCCTCCACTGCTATGCGATACTGGAGTTACTATATTTAGAGAATCAGTTTTGAGGAGGTACAGGGGACCTTCCCTCTGCAGAAACATTGTTTTATGTTGTTCCATGTGTTCAGTGATTTAGTTAGGACTCAGTAGATTGTAACAAATGTACTGAATTTCAATTTATGGATACATTCATGATTCAATAGAAACCCCACAAACATATATAGTGATGTAAGCAGATGCAAAACCTACAATAAATAAAATAAGTTATACAGAGAACACTTAAAAGACAATTATTTGCATCAAATTCTCTTAGTGTTTAAATGCATAAATTTATTTTTTCTGCACCTTTTAGACTGCATTTTTCAAAATTACATCCCTCCAAATATACCAGACTGCTCCTTACCTCATGCTGCTACAATTATGTAGAAGAAAAAAATACTGTACACAAAATTTACAAGTATAAGAGTAAAAAACTTAATCAACAACGCATATCTCTACCCTTTACACATAAACTAACCACATTTTACACATATACTAACCATGTTTTACACAAGTATTAACCACATTTGTCTCTAAAAGGTGAGGACAGTGTCTGTTAACTGTCTGTCCTTCATTGCCACCAGGTCTTTTATTTCAACTCCAATAGGTTCCTTTTACATCTGTCCTCAGTTTTTTGCTCCTGTTTCTTCATCCCTTGATTCTAAATTACTGCCTTCCATAGACAAGAAACCAAGTACAACAAAAGCCTCTTTCTCAACCCATATCCTTAGGCAGTCCGGCCTGTACTCCACACCCATTCCTTGTACATATCCTCGGTCATCACTACCATTCCTGGTATTTCACAGTGCTTTGTAATATCACCCCTCACCCATCCCACTGATAGCAGCAGCTCAGTTCTCTACTTTCTCTACCACACACTATTTCCATTATTCACCCCAAAGAGGCAGAACCAGCAACTTCTCTCTGCTGTTTTGGCAAAAGGCTTCTCCCATAATCTGTCCAGTATACTCCACAGCTCTGTGACCTCTGTATATTCCCACCACATGCATAAATAATCTCCTTACTCTACTCCACATCCCTAACATGCATATGGATCTCCCTAACCCTCTCTGTTTACCTTTACTGCCATATAAAAACTACCTATGAATCAATCTTTTTTGAAGACTCCCTATTGGACCTTTCTCACTCAATTACACATATGCCAGCTCACCTCCCACCCTGCTGCATCCTCTTGTCCCCGTTCTTCTTCTTCTTCTTCCTCCAACTATATACAATCTCTTAGTCCTCTTTATAGGATAATAGATTCATAGGCTGTTATTAGGTAATCAGTCTAATAAATTACTAGCAGCCTAGCCAAAGTAAATCTCACTATTTGTTTCCTCTAAGCCCAAAGGGCAATTTATAGATCCACATCCATTCTATAACTGTTGATTTAAGGAGACAGGAAGATACATTATTTGCTGTGGAGTGGGAGCTTTTTCTCTATGTTCTCCCTGAATTCTTTAGATATACTTTCCCCTACCTGACCCCTTTCTTTCAATATTCTTGTGCCCCTTTCCTTGTTTCCCCTCTCCTTTCTCTAACATTGCTTTATTAACGTTCTCTTTAACCTCTCATAGACAAGCCAATCCTCCACGTCAGCAAAAACTTTACCTCCTCTTACCACAACCATATCTTTACAGCATCTTATTTCTATTCATTTCTAGACCCTGGAAGCCTGATATTCTCTACCTTAAGCACTTTCTCTCTTCTATTCCAAAGATTCTCCCTTCCCACTCAACTGGGCATCCTACAGCTTCAAAACAAACCCATTTCAGTCATTTCCTACATTCTGAAGAAGTGCTGTCCATGTTGGTTCCATAACTCCCTTTCCCACATAATTTAGTTCTGTTGGAAATGTTCTAGTTCCTCTCAGCCTTTGGTTTTAATTTATCAGTAAAACATGTCTTATGGAATCAGACATCACACTCCTATTATTCCTTTCTCAACTTTAAGTCTGCTTTTCCCTATTCCTCTCTCCTTCCTACCTATAACAATATCTCATTCCCTACCGGAGGCCTGTCTTTCCTTGTTCGGCTCTCGTTTCTGCCTCAAACAAATCTGGCACAAACTCTGTGGATCTGCACTGCTTATCTTGATTCACAATTGCAATATGGGTATAAAAATAAAGGAGGACTGGTAAAATTGGGACCCTAATCATGTCTGTTCTACCTCAGTTTCCTTAATCTGACACCCCATGCTTAACTTTCTAGAACAAGTCTTCCTATTTTATCTTTCTCATCTGCTTCACTGATAGAAAACTATTAACACCCATGTACTTGTCCCCCCTTTGACTGTAGTAATTCTACAGTCTCCCATTTTTTTACCCATCACGATGACAAAATATTTTTGCATGTAGTACTTTAAACCAGTGACCTCTGTGAACTTTAGACACTGTTTCAAGAATCTTGGGTAACACCCTGTTCATAATGTCTAATAGTAGCATACAGTTGTTCACAAACATGATTTTATTGCTGCTTACTATGTCAACAAGCTGCAGTACATTGTATAATTTCTTCACACTACAGGAGAAGACTTAATCCACAATTCCTCATCCCTAACACTCCCAGTCCCTTTAAATATTGTACTATCCTGTAGGCCATCCATTCCATAGCTAACAGAGATCAGCTTGGGGAAAATGGATAGATATGCCTTGTATCTCCCTTTAAGCCTTATTGAGTCTGACGTTCCCACAATTTGCCGGGTCTATATTATATGCTCGAAGAGACTGTTCTTCGAACATATAATTATAGACACCTAAAGAGTGAATGCTCTAAAGCGCGAATGGCCACCTCCATGAATTTTTTTCCAAAGGAAAAAATTCATGGGGCCATACACAAAAATCACAAACTTCAAAACGCCACATCCCCCTAACTAAATATACCAACTCAGTGATTGCGCTATGCTGGTGAAAAGGGCAATTCCAGATAACGGGCAACTGAATTTTTCCCCAAGGAAAAAATTTGCGGACATGTCCATTCACGCTTTAGAGCATTTGCTTTTTAGGTGTCAATGATTATATGTTCGAAGAAAAGTCTCTTAGAGTATATAATATAGACCCAGTTTGCCATGGTCCTAACTAGAGTCACAGCAAGCATCATTCTTTCACGCTTAGCAAACATGCCTTCTTCAATATCTCTAAAAGAAAGTCCAGTTTGACTATCTCAGATATCTAGTACTCCAATATTTACCTCTTTTTGCTTCATTATTTTCACCACCCTGAAAATCCAGTAAATTTCTTAAGTAGTCTGCTAACAATTACCCACTAAGAAACTGCCTGTGTTGTGTTCATCGATTAAAAAGATTTATTCTAAGCATGGAGGAAATACTCTTGTAAAGATGTTGACATCCGAATTGTGGAATGATATTGGCTAAAGTTGCCTGGGTTCTCCAGATCCAATTTGCCATTTGACACTACTACCACTATGGCTTGCATCATATATGTTGGAAGTCTGCTACTACCCAACGCCTAACTGGATACCGTTACTAAATTATCTCCAATTTCCATTCCTACTTTTTTATAAAACTCAAAAGAAAGCCCATCTGTTGCCACACCTCTCTCTTTTCCTTCCTTTGTATAACATATAGCTGCCATTCTGTCCCTAACACTGTTCTTCTACTTAATACTGTTCCATCTTCACAGGCTACTCCGTCCTTCCACCATCTGCCAAATGGCCACTCCTTCTGAGTTTCCCAGGGATTACTACAGAAGGCCAAACAGAATTCTACTAAGGTTTGCCTGAACTACATTCCTCTTTCTACACCAATTCCAATTCCTTTCTTCAAAATATTGGTCCAGCCCACTAATACTGGCCTTTTAGTTACCACACTAAAACATGAGTCTCCCCTTCTTCCTTGCCCATCATTTTGCTCCTCTCAACCCGTCTGCCTGCATTTGCTCTTCTACTTTGATCTTATCCCCTGCCTTAGCCCCTCCCATCTACCCAGTCCTTTGTAACTCTTTTGAGTTAACCTTCCTGTGCATTCTTTCATTTTCTTATTTTATTATACATCTGAGCCGTGCTTCTGCCTGTACATGCCACCATTGTGCCTTGGTAACACCCCACTCTCTGATTGCATTCCTTCTTCTTTTTTCTCATCCATTACCTGATTAACCATACTTTTTAATCACTTCATATTCTTATTGCTACTCGGTTTTCAGGAGTTCCACCTGCAGATTCCCTCCCTACCTTCCCAATTCCCCCATATCATCCTAACCAGTTCCCCATCTGAGAGACTCTGTTATGGTGTGTATACACTACTTCCTTGGCTCTACCATAAATCTATTTGTGGTTCTGGCTTACTGGCATTCCTCAACTGAGGAAAACAAATACCTCCAACAAGGCCACTTCTCTCTCTCTCTCTCTCTCTCTCTCTTTACATCCAAGAAACCTACATCATTGCATCCGACAATACAAAAATTGAACCAGTTGAGAGTACCAAATTACTAGGAGTCACTATCAACAAACTCATGAAAATATGACAAACATACATCACTCTCCATAAAAAGGGTTCACATTTAACTTGGTTCGTTATATAGATCCAAAACATTTCTCACCCCTACCACTAGACAATCCATTGCCAGAGCATACCTACTATCTACCGTAATGTATGCCTCCCCTATTTTCACTAACCTTAGGAAATCTGATCTTAACAAACTAGAGGCCTGGTATCACAAAATTGCTAAATTTGCAACCAACCTCCAAACCGTTCACACCACTGCACTGCCTTAAAACAGTTAAGATGGCTTGAACTACCACACCTACTAGCATTTAACCAACTTGCAGTTGCCCACACCATTATAAACCAACCCTCAAAAACTTAATCCAACCATACTCCACCTACTGTACCTTTTGCTCATCCAACAAACTGCTAGTAAAAGTTACCAAAGCCAATAATAGCTTTGGTGACTCCCTCTTTTCTAACCATATAGCAAAATCCTGGAACTCCATACCCCAACACATAAACAACACTATCTCTACCACCAATTTTAATCTGCTGCTCATGGAACACCTATACAACAATTGGCAATGGTCCTGTACTACCACAGGATGATTTTTCATACCCCATCCTACCCACTTCTTCTTTTTCTCTCTTCAATGCATACAAGCAAGTTACTCTCCCACTCCACCTAAATCCCAATCTAACTTACTAATACTCCTAACTACATGTCTAGCAGATGGGTGCATGTGATGTATGCCTTTTTTGAGCCTAACATTTAGAAATCATACATTAATTGTAGTGCATATACACGTACTGCTATTATTAATAGTCAGTTTCTCCATTAATCCACTGAAGCAAATAACTTATTCTGTTATTTTCAAACCTATGTATAATCATGTAAAATCTTTTGCTCTTTATTGTTTTCCTTTTATATTCTATGTGTTACTATGCATGCAACTTATTATTCTTATCTAAGGTTTATATTCTCAGAATATATTACAATTTTCTTTTTCTCTTTTTGTTTCTGGAGCTTTTCTCCCTGGGCATCCGCTGAAAATGAGCTATTATTAGCCCAGTCGGTCTTTCCTGGTAAACAAATATAAAATAAATAAATGTCCCTTCTCCAAAGCTATCTCTAACTTTTATGAAAGTTTACCTTTCCAAATGACCAAATTAATTCATAATTTATAAAGATGTTAAACTGCCCACTCAGTTATTACACATTTCTCCACCCCTTCATTTTCTTGGCTGTCTTGAAGAACCCCTTAAACATCACCTGAGTATAATAATTTTGAAGAATGTAAATTAGTTTAATAACGATACTAATTTTACAACACTTACTGAACTTAAATCTTGAATGGGAATTGTGACGCCCATGCACTGGCCCAGTAAACAAGGAGCCTCAATCCTCACCACTAACACCAGTGAGGGGCGTCCACATTGGGAAGGATAACAAATACACACACAGTAAAGTACAATTTCTCTTAAGAGCACACAGTTCTAAATAAACTTACATATAGAGTAAAAGTAGAGTACTGGTGAGTTGTTGTTAGCTTTAGACAAAATCCAAAATGCTCTCTCTCTCTCTGAGACAGTCTTTTAAATTGATAATACATCACTGCTGACTCATTTTAGATTAAATCATTCTTCTCTGGTTCCCAGGCTAACAGTTTAACATATCTTTGATCTTGCACATGGTCAGGAAACCACAGAAATTAAAGACTTTATATATGTAAAATCTAGCAATTAACTCTGGTCTCAAAACAATAGAAAGAATCTGCTGGTCCAGACACCATGGCTCCGAGTTTGAGATCAGTCATACAATGCTTGACTTATCAGCTTTCTTCCAGCAGAGTGGACTGTTGTTACATTTTTGACTTTTAACATTTAACAAAATGTTCTTACATTTAAGAGAACAAGCCTGTGGCTTATATTAATATTTACAAATGACAAAATTATCTACAAAGCTAGGCTGGCAGCCTTCACAGGAATATAAGGGTTTATTTAAATATCTGAATTCTAATACCTTAAATATAAACAAGAAACCTATTAAAACTTTAGTACTCTGTTCTTGCATGCAGGTATAATTCTGGAATCAGGACCCCAGGTTCATTTGATTCGCTGTGAACAAGATGACAGTTTTGTAAGTCGCCTGAAGTAGCTGATTAGAAAATTGGATCTGTGCCTACGATATATTACAGAATTGTTTCATGTAGATATTATTTATACTATGCATGTATTTATTTATTTATTTATTTATTTTCAGTTTAACTGTGTAAAGTGAGCTAGTCTACTGACCCTGTCAGTCACAATCCAGGTGTAATAAAATAATTACAACACAATGCAAACTGCAGCTTAGATTTATACCACAATTTAAAGTGAAGTTAATATAACAGATGACAGAAGTAGTGTTTGATGGTTGCAATCGTCATACAGAGTAAGATGCCTCCTGTCAAAATATATTATGTAAGTAATGAGAATGCAATCGTCATGAGTGTGGTGATTGGTATTTTAGTGTTTTGGTCAGCATCAGAAAAACAATTATACTCAATTAAAACGGAGTGATTCTTTAAAGCTGATTTGAGAGTGTGTAATCTGGATTGTTAATGACTTCATCCATACTGCATCAGCCTGACCCTGTGCGAAGTTACCCCAGACCATGTTGTATTGACATCATACATACCCCCATCAGCCTGACCCTGTGCGAAGAGACCCCAGACCATGTTGTATTGATGTCATATATTCCACACCAGCCTGACCCTGTGTGAAGTGACGCCAGACTATGTTGTACTGACATCATACATATCACATCAGCCTGACCCTGTTAGAAGTTACCCCAGACCATGTTGTACTGACATCATATGTACCACATCAGCCTGACCCTGTGTGAAGTGACCCCAGACCATGTTGTACTGACATCATACATATTACATCAGCCAAACCCTGTGCGAAGTGACTCCAGACCATGTTGTATTGACATCATACATTCCACATCAGGCTGGCCCTGTGCAAAGTGACCCCAGACTATGTTGTACTGACATCATACATATCACATCAGTCTGGCCCTGTGTGAAGTGACCCCAGACCATGTTGTATTGACATCATACATACCACATCAGCCTGACCCTGTGTGAAGTGACCCCAGACTATGTTGTACTGATATCATACATATCACATCAGCCTGACCCTGTGCAAAGTGACCCCAGACCATTTTCTGTTGACATTATACATACCACATCAGCCTGACCCTGTGCAAAGTGACCCCAGACCATGTTGTATTGACATCATACATATCACATCAGCCTGACCCTGTGTGAAGTGACTCCAGGCCATGTTGTATTGACATCATACATTCCACATCAGGCTGGCCCTGTGCAAAGCGACCCCAGACTATTTTGTACTGACATCATACATATCACATCAGTCTAACCCTGTGTGAAGTGACCCCAGACTATGTTGTACTGTCATCATACATATGACATCAGCATGACCCTGTGCAAAGTGACCCCGACCATGTTGGTGCTTTGTATGCAGCAGTGTGCAAATCTTACTGTCCAGACAGAATAGCAAGTCATTACTGAAGCTAGAGGTGAAAAGGAAGGTGGGCTTGTCCCTACAGAAATTTCAGTTAAGGCATGCAAAGCCTGCCAGAAAAGTATTTGTAAAACTAATTGTTCCCGTGAGAGTAAATATAGAGTTCTAATGAATGGCCAGTGAATTCTGCCTTCATTAAATGCATAGCTGGACAGCAATAAGTATATCTCATCTTTTCATGGTAGCAGTTGTACTATTTTACACTGCTAAGGTTCCCCACACCATTATTACTTTTAAAATCTTTTTGTTCAATATTCTGTTATTTGCCAAATAAATATACAATTTTGGTCCAGATGCTGTTCAAATGAAGTTTTTTCTTACTCTTGAGGTACCCCACAGTTATCTCTTAAACTCAGTAGAACATTTTGTTATGCAAGCATCATTCTAGACTTAAGTTAGTATAACTATATCATAAAATTAGTTTTGTGTAGTAGCACCTATCCTCCCTTTGCTCTAATAAACTTCCTCTTCATCCCCGATTTGGCACCCAATATCATATCCTCATTTTTCCCCCATCTATTTTCTCATCTCAAAAGTCCAAGCTGAGTGAAAGTGTAAAACATTCAGCAGTCATTTGAAAGTGATATTGCACATGCTTCTGCACGTGTGGGTGGAACTAGTCTTACTTAAAGTTCTTAAGGCAATTTTTTCAACACAGAACATTACAGATTTGCCAACGAGCTTAAGTGGATAAAGCTCTAAGAAGCGCATTTTATAGTAACTACAATAGATTATTTTCAAAATACTAACTGGCTAAGCTGTAACAACTAATTACTTTAAATCATGATTACAATTTCTAGTTTCATTGTCAAGAGAAAGAGAAAAGTAAAGGTGGTTCTTAAGTTTCCTTATGTTTTATTTAATTTTATATCTCTGAAAGTATCTGGAAATTTAGTTCATGTTGCATTTTCATTTACTATGTTTTGTACGATAAAGAGTTTAACCAACTTCTACCACAGAATGCCTGTACATATTATGTTATGTATTTTATGCTGCAGTATAATATAGAAGATTATGATCGGGTCTATGATTATAACCAACTTATTTGTCTATAAGTCAACTCTATGAAGGTAGAGGGATAACAAAGCACTTCTAATGATCCAGGTGACCCAAGTTTGACTACCGTCTCAATCATCTGTTGGACCTGGGTGTTGAGAGGGGCAGAAGTGATGAGGTTTAAACCTGCATGATTCTCTTCAGGGAGGAGAAGCATGTGGCTATAAGCATATTGTCTGTGGTAGAATCCCCAGTAGAGATAGGTGATCAGAAAAAAAACAAAAACTCAAAACCTGAGCTATTAATCCTGATCCACCAAAACATAAAGTGCAACCGAACAAAGTAATCAGGAACCATGAGGCATATAAAAACTTAATATTGCTAGTGTTAACCACTTTCATGTACAGAAAGACGCTTCCTCAGGCAATAACAACCAAAAATAAGTTCAATAATTATATATATAGTAAATCACATGACAAGAAACAATTAAACAATTAAACGTACTGATTTAAATGGGTATGATATAATTAAAATATACTGATTAACAGGGGTATGATACAATTTTAACATACATTTATTTAACATACCCATTTGAAAATTAAGTTATTCTATTACTTAAAACTTTAAGCACTGGCTTTATACTAAATATATCATTCAAACTTGGTGGATAGTGTGAGTTAAAATGCAAAACCCATTTGTTCTCTTCATTTTCAGTGTATAACCTTACGTCTCCACCATGACATTTAGGAGAAATAACACACAGAATCATAAACTGAAACTTATGATTATAATCTGCGCTCTATATATGTTTAAGCAAAGCATTATTTCTACCCTCCTTCTTATTTCTGATATATGACTAGATAATCTATCCTTAAGGTGCTGGTTTGTCTTACCTATATAATATGCTGTACATTCACAGCACTTTGCTAAATAAACCAAATTTGTGGTGTTGCAGGTACCATATACCCTAAATATAAAGCAATTGTTATATAAGGGATGAATAATGCACTTTTCAGTATAAATAAATTTACATAAAGTACATCTACCACACTGATGAGTACCAGTTTTTGTAATACAAATCACTAAAGTTCTTGTCTGCTCATTGTAACACAATTTATTTTTTAAATTAAAATATGTTTTGTAACCAAACATAGGATCCTTGCTCGTATAGATTTTTGAGCTCAGGTACATGTGAAAGTACTGACCAGTGTTTCTTAATAATGTTCTTAATCTTTATTGTGTTATGATCATAAGTAAACATAGCTTGATAACCACCACCACTGTTCCTAGAATTATTCCTATTAATTCTTCTATTCATATTAGAATCTTGTAGGTTGGATTACTATTAAGCATTACCTTTTTAGAAAAGATAGAGTTTAATGAGGTATTCCTACCTTGTAATACTAGCTCTCTCTCATTAGTAACTGTGTCATACTTATAACCTCTATTATGAAAATCTTGTATCATAGCATCCGTCTACTCACACTTACATCTTCCATATTTAATAACGATATCCTAGACATTTGATTTTTAGCTATATTATTAAAAATAAAGGATGGATGCATGCTTTGTCTCAGAAAATATGTGCATTTCTTAACCTCCTTAGTGTATAGCTTAATTTGTATCTCACCTTTAGCATCCATTATAAGTGTCACATCTAGGAAGTTAATTTGCTTATAACTAATATATTTTTTAAAACTTAAAAAACTCATAGTAGTCTGTAAGTATGTAATAAAATCATTTAAGTCTAGCAATGAGCCTTCCCACAATAAAAACAAATCATCAACGAAATGCTTATAAAAAAACATTATTCATGTATTTATTCACAATACTACTAAAAATAGACTTATTCTCCCAATTATTCATAACCAAGTTTGCATAGGTGTTGGACACGGGAGTCCCCATGGTCACACCTTTCTCTTGATTAAAAAATTGCTCCTGAAATAGGAAGACATTATTAGATAAAACAATCTCCAACAAAGCAGATATCAAATTTATATTAAAAGCTATCAAATCAGGTCGAGACAAGACATATTCTCTAATCATTCTAATACCTTCTTCATTTGGTATCAATGTAAAGTGGCCAATGTTACACATTTACCCTTTTCCCCAATGTAGTGCAATCTCTGAGTTTGGTTTATATAATTAGGGTGTGTGGGGGGCACTGCCTCCCACATTGGGGGTGTGGGGGAAAAGCCTCTCACATTATTTTTTTTAGAATGGTGTAATTTTTCTTACGATTACCCTGGTGGCCGAGTAGCTTTTTTGCCTGGGAAACTGTTTCTTTTTTTAACAGTTTGATTAAAAAGGGTCAATGAAAAGGCATTCAACAAAGTAAGTTTTCACTAAACTAATATAGACCTGAATATTACTCGATGTTATTTTTAATTACAGGAAAGATTTTGGGATCTGAAGTCATCATTACCTGTACATGAAGAACAGGAAGTGATTCCTCTGGTTTTAAGCAGTAGCCATTGCTTATTAGTTAAGGACCTTGCCTTTCAGACTCATCTTAGCATTCATTAAATGCATTGTAATAGACACTGCTTTCAAGAGGCTGCATAGAGAAGGAGTGCTTCTCTGTCTAGATGACTGGCCCCTACCAGCTCACAACACAGACAATTTTACATAGCAGACTCATGCTCTGTTACAGCCGTTCCCATCTTTGCTGACCACTATGAATGAGAAAGCATCTAACTTAACTCTAGTGCATTTTCTGACTTTCATACAGTGATCTCTAGTAACCATACTTTCCCCTTGAGACAGTTTCAGACAACCTTTCCATGATTCCACAGTTTTTGTTACATGACTTGGCTTTTGATAATTGCTGCTTTTATCGTTAAATTTACAAATGCAAGGTTTGACATGAGAGTTCTCTAAAAGATGCAGAGAATACGATTGTCACGGCATTCTGTGCCACTGGATACCGATAGCAAATATAAAACCTTCCAAATGAGACCTCCACAAGTGAGTCTACAGGTTTCATTCTCAACTTTGGAAGTGACATTGGCTAGACTTAAACTGGCCCACAGGAGCAGCTAGCCTAGTACTTACCTATGAACCTATAATTCTATTGGGCAAAATCTTTCTGAAGCCATCTCCTCAGATAATAGTCACCATTGGTGTCTCTTGCCTGAGATGGGATGGGTACTGCAGTAAGTGTACAGTAAAATGAACTTACAAACAGGTACCCCTTATCACTGTGCTGGAGATAAGGGTTGTTTTTTTTTTTGTCTCTTCTGGCACTTTGGAAATGTTTTCCAGAAGGTATGATCACTATTCACTCAGATAATACAGTTGTTATCTAGTACATTAACAGGCAGTGAGGGGACACACTGTTTTCCCTTATGTGTAGAAGTAATGAAGGTCTTGGAGTGGATCTCCCATATGCACAGATTCCTTTTGAAAGTCTTCATTCTGGGACAGAGAAACCAGCCAGCAGATAGATTAATCAGGAGCATCCTCCATCCCCATGAGTACTCTCCTCAGTCCCTCAACAGTGAAAATGATCTACAAACTATGGGATTAACTAATATGTGTCCTCTCTGCCTCTCCTACCAATTCTAAACATCACATGTTCTCATTGACTTCTTTCCTGAAAGACAAATGTAAGAATGTATTTATTCGGCTTTGGCCAAAAGGACTTTTATATGCCTTCCTCTTCCTCTCTTTAATGATGGTGTTCTTGTGAAAGGCCAGTCTCTCTAGCAATAGTGATTTTGGTTGTTTTGTATTGGCCCATTCAAGTATGGTTTCCTACAATTCAGCATAATCTGCTGCATGCTGTTCCTTAATATAGATGTCTTGTGTGTTATCCATCCAAGAAGACTTACCCTGATCTTCAATGCATGAAGTTAACAGTTTGGCACCTCTAGCTCCACTAGTTGTTACTCCTTGGAATTCTCAGGGTGGCAGCTGTCATCATCTCCTCACAGACATGCTACACAAAAGTCTACATTGACTAGTGGAAATTTTTTAATGTTTGGCCTCCCCTAAGAATTTTGACCCCTCTTCAATTCCTACTCTGCTTATGTTATGACACCTTTCTGAACTTTTTCATTTAGGCCTTAGCTACTGGTCACTGAAGCTTCCTGTAAACCAGAAGCTATTTCATTTGTTATTGAAAGGGCTCACAGGTCCCTTTCCTCATCTTCCTTAAAGAAGGTTCCTGTAATATCATTTTCATATTTCCATGCTGGTCAAGATTCCATTCCTTTGGCTTCACTTAAGGTCTGTAAGGATTTTTTTTCAGAGGTACCTTCCTTTTCAGACCAGCTATCAAAAATACCATTATACCTTAGGATATGTGTTTCATGCTACAAATGCTTATTCTTCTCCCACCCCCTTCTGAGCACACAGCTGTAGCTTCTGTACTGTAAGACCGTTTTTTTCAGTAACTTTGTTAGATGGACATTAGAGCTTCAGACTTAACAGCAGGCTCCCTAGAAATATTAAGACCCAGAATGATGAGTCTCAAAATACTAATAAAAAGACCAAAATATGGGAGAAGAGCAAATATTAAACATCGTTCTTCTCCTTTAATCTTCTTTTTTTAAAGGGGTCAAGTCCCCTCACCCCAAATGTATATAGACCAAATCAAAGCTCACCATACCTCAGAGAAATGGGAATATTCTGATAAATGGCAGTCTTGGACCTTGTACACTTAAGACTTGATATTTGATCATTTGATCACCACTTTATGGGGAGGGGAATCCGAGTCCTCACTTTCTAAATGGTTGTCCTTTTGGCATTCTTTCATTTTATTGGTTCCCAAAAAGATATGGTATCTTTGTGCACAAACCCAACTTTAATGGAGAGGGTAGCTACAGAAACAAATACATCTGTAGTAATAGTGGCAGCTACTGCCATCTATGCTCAGAAGTTGCATTCAACTCCTAAACTGACTCTGTGGACAGAGTTTTCCAAGCAAGTAAGGAAAGTAGGTAGGCTGGTCTTTCTTTCATATCATTCATACACTGCATGTACACCTATGAGAATTCAAAGCTGACAATCAGCATGTCTTTTGGAGACTGGAGGAAACCAGAGTACACAGAGAAAATTCAAGTGAACACAGGGATGAAATTCAGGCTCCTCACAGAAGGCACACCAGCCAAGATTCAAACCAGAGAACCTTTTTCTGTGAGGTCCCAGTGCTACACTGCATCATTCTGCTGCCCTGTTACTGATTCCCGATCATAAAATGAACCACACTTATAAGGCAGCAACCAGAAAGTCATAAAAAAAGAGAACATTTAGACTTGCCTAGAAATCACTGAATAGACCTGTCCTGACTCCTGATATTATAAATATAAGATCACCTAATACTTTTTTTGGAAAGAAAATAAAACATTTTCAGTTGCAGATTTCTCCTCAGAAAGTACCACATCACCTAACTCAAGAAAGTTTTATATCATTATGACAATTTATTTAGTATATAAAAGAGTAAAACTGATCCAGAATGAAGTGATTAATATCCTGCTATACATCCCTTGTAAGGTGAATTCAGGAGGAAGGCTTGTAACATTTTAACAATATCTTTATGCTAATTGCTGTCCTGACAAAAAAGATGTACTGCGGGTAGTATTTATTACATCCTGAGCATGCTATGTGCACTTAGATTCCTAAAAAGAGCTGCTAAGAAAATGGAAGTTAGCACTTGCAAGGCTGTGTTAATGCAATGATATTCTGATAAGTTAAGAGGAGGAGGCCATAAAGGCTGCCTTGAAGAGTTGAGTGATTCATGACAACCTGCTTCACATCATATGCTAAACTAACTGCTTCTTATCATGTCTTTCAGTAGTATGTCATCTGAGGTAATACTTAAAACTTTGCAGTTTTATATGACCTCAGCAAAATTACACAAAAGATGACATAAAGTTCAGAGATGCAGAGGACAGGGACTTTGGATGATTATGTGTCATTTACAATGAGTCTATACATGCTAATCATGGTGCCAGAGTAAAAAATGTTAGAGTGCTTAAGGAAAGTGCACATCTAAAGAAAACGAGGGATTCTCATGCAGTATATGAATTATATTTCAATTACTGTTCCTAAAGAATGAAAATGAAAGAGAGAGAGATGAAGAACTGAGTTGACTCTGCTTATATCAGTCCAATAGTACTTGTGACAACCCCTCTCTGGGCCAGTGATCAGGGAGCCTCAGTGCTCACCACTGACACCTGTGGGGAACATTCACTTTCAGGGAAATAGATACACACAGTATTTCCAGATGCAGCTCTCTGTACCAAGTACAATTTCCCTTAAAAGCACACGAGGAATACAGTCAGCCTGAGGTCTGGATTTCTTTATATCTGTCTCCCTCCAGGACCCTAATAAGACTCCCCACTGGTACAGCTACAGGGTTAAGTCCTCAGCTTGAGTGTTCAAGCCAAGTCCTCCAGCACCTTCTCTGTGAAACCAGTGCCTCATGTCCCTGTTCCAAGTAGCTGACACACACACACACACACACACACACACACACACACACACACTGACAGATTTGATTTTTCACACACACATACACACCTGGGAAAGGCTGGTACAGACTTACCTGCTGTGCCCCCTTTGACCAGAGTATAAGGTAGTTATCATTGCTACCAGACACTCCACAACCAGCTCCTTTAAGGCCCTTAAAAAGGGTGTCCAATTATGCTGTGTAACATTAATACTTATACAAATGGTATTAGTTGACCAAAACAGCTAGGCCTTCAGGACTGGCCCACACAGTGTCACCAAATAAATATAAGCACTCTCAAAGGTTAAGTATTTTATAAAAGGACCAGCCACAATAAAAGTTTTAAATATATTTAATAATAAGTAATAAGAAAATACTGAATAAATATTTACAGTAAACCACAGAGTTCAAATCACAGGAAATATTGCAAATAACATTGATGGATAGACTCAGACAAATAAAGAAAAACAATATCTAAACTAAGCTTTACTATATTTTCCTGACTGAATCTAGGTGCGTTATATTTCCCTACTTACTTAATAGAGTAAGGCAGATGATGTAGTGAATGGTCCTTCTTGTTGTCAGGCCCAAGTCAGAATACTCAATACTGAGAAATTTCTCTTTGTAATATCTAAAATTTCCAAGATGGCTGGCAGAATGACCTCATCTGGTCACCTGACTCTAGGTTGTCACATTATTCCCCTTTGAAGCTTGAGACAGGATGTTAGCATAGATGTGATAAAATGCATATCTAAAGTTTTGCTAATGTTTATGGCAGTGCCTGGGGCTTCCCCTCTTTTTACTAAGCTAATTAACAAAGGCTTCTTCCAGACATGATGTCTCTGGTCCTATTCAGAGCTGTGAGATAAGCACTTCCATGGCTCAATGGGTGGTCCAGTTAACAGTATTTTTCTTAAAGTAAGAAGTAAGCTAGCTGTTTAACCCCTTCTCCTACTGTCTCCTTTGCTAACATATATACATACAGTCTCACATGTATATTCCTTCTTTGTCCAGCAGATCCCACTGTTGATGCATTTCTTTTTTAACACTAGCAACTTTACAAACACATTTTGATTTTCAAAAGCCAAACAGTTCTAATACATTTGTAACATAAGCATTTGTGCAAATCAGTTTGATATTCAAATGCAGGCGGCCACGGTGGTGCAGCAGTTAGCATTGCTGCCTCACAGCAAGAGGTCCTCTGGTTCGATCCTCGGCTGGGGTGTCGTCTGTGCGGAGTCTGCATGTCCTCCCTGTGGTTGCATGGGTTTCCTCCGAGTGCTCCAGTTTCCTCCCACATCCCAAAGACATGCTGTAGGTGGACTGGACACTCTAAATTGGCCCTAGGTGTAAGTGTGTGCCTTCTGTAGAATGTTGGGCACCAGTCTGGCAACTCGACACCATAAAACTCCACTGCCAATCATGAGCGGACGGGTGATCCACTGTGGCGACCCCTAACCGGGAAAAAGCCGAAAGAAGAAGAAGTTTGATATTCAAATGCCATACAGTTCTAATACATTTGTAACACAAGCATCTTGCATACATCAGTTTGATATTCAAAGGATATATCATTCTTTAGAGAACTCCAGCTGGCCATGCTGGTATTAGCCCATATCATCACATCTCTTCGCCTTCGAAGCCTCAAGCTACTTTTTCAAGTGACCCTTGAGAAATGTAGCTTGAGAGAAATAGCCTATCTGGGAATATGTTACACCATTCCCTGTCTTGACAGCCCATCTGAGTTGGCATTGCTGACCCCACTACAGTGCTGCATTGTCATACCATAAACCTGCAACCCTAGTCTCCACCATAGTAACATGGGATTTTGTTAGCTGGCTCCCTGTAGCCACAGATCCCTCTCAGACTCCTCCTGATTCCTATTGCAAATATTTAGCACAAGGGCCTCCCTGTCATGGTAAGGTTTCATCATGTTAACTTGGTTCCATCTGTGCTCCTGCCTCCTGCCTAGCAGTTCTACCATGTAGTTAACATCACTGACCATCTTTACCACTTTGAAGAGTCCCTCCCTAGCTGCCTGCAGCTTATTGTGTCTGACAGGAATGAAAACCATCACCTACTGTCCCACAGCATACTTTCTGGCTTGTGCATTCCTCTCATACAAGACCTTTTTCTGATTGTGGGCTCCTGACAGGTTCTCCTGGGCCAAGCCCATGAGCTCCCTGAGTCTTGTCTTGAGGTTTAGGACATATGCCACAAAAGACTCCTTGTGGGATTCACACTCACCCTCCCACTCATCATGAATCAAATCTAAAGGTCCCCTCACCCTATGCCCATACAGCAACTCAAAGGGTAAAAAACCTGTGGATTTTTGAGGTACCTCTCTGTAAGCAAACAACAGATGGGCAAATATTTGTCCCACTTTCTCTTAAACTGGTTTGCAAATACCTGTAGCATAGTCTTTATTATAAAGTTTAACCTCTCCACAAAGGACTCTTCAAGGTGGTAAGGAAGGTCAGTGATGTTAACTACATGGTAGAACTGCTAGGCAGGAGGCAGGAGCACAGATGGAACCAAGTTAACATCATGAAATTGGCACCTCTGTCAGTCAGTATTTCTCTTGGGAAACCTGCTCTGCTGAAAATCTCTAGCAAAGCATTTGCCACCTTCTCTGCCTCGATAGAAGACAGAGCTACTGCCTCAGGGTATCTAGTAGCATAATCTACCAATAGGATATACTTCTTCCCTGTGGAACTTGGAGTACTTGGAGGCCCCACAATATCCATAGCTACCCTCTGAAATGCCTCCTCAATCATGAGCAAAGACATCAAAGGAGCTTTGACATTGTCTCCTGCCTTGCTTACTTTTTGGTTTGAGTCTCACAATTGTAGATCTATACATGTAATCAATTTCAGGGAGGGCCACCCCTCCTTTGGAATGGGGAATATATAATCTTGGTATGCAATGATTTTTATAAATTATTTGGTGAACGTGAAGCATCCTTATTGTTTTCCTATTTAATCTATCCAACATGTTTTGGGACCAGTCAGTCACCCCAAAACTGTAAGTTAGGACAGGAAGAGCAAACTGGTTTATATCTTGGATTTGGTTCCTATATGTCAACGCTGTTTTCAGAATTAATTCAAGTCTTCTAAAAGTATTCCTTAATAAGTTTGATTTGCATTTGTTCATGTTTTATTGTTGATCCTTCATCAATTCCCAAATATTTATACACTCCCTCTTGCTCAAGTTCTTTTATATCGCATTCTTGTCCCAAACTGATGTTTTCCTGGTGCTGCAGTTTTCCTGCTCCAGTATGAATGACTTTATGATTTCTCAGGCTACTGCTATGTAAAAGACTTACCACATTTGGTACATTTATGTGGTTTCATGCTTTTTTAATTTCTCCAGATCTTTTGGGTTTCTAATTCCATGATAGGAATGGACACCATTCCTAAGTCAAAGCATGATTAAAGTTCATGAAATTAGTATTGTTTCAATCTTTGTTGTCAGCCAAAAGTGCTCTTTGCAGCACCCGCAGTGTGCCTAGCAATGACTCCTTCTGCAATTTGTGTGGGGTTACATGGATTGGTAACATATCTAAATGCTATTGTAGATTCTTTTGTATAAGACCCATTGCTCCTACTGCTATTGGAACTGTCTGAGTGTCTTTCTTCCACATTGCTCTCATTTCTGCTTGCAGATCCTGATATTTTATGACTTTGTGTCTCTCTGTATGTAATCACTGGGTATGGCGAGTTCAATGATCAATGCTACTTTTGTCTTCTTTTCTTGGACCACTATATCTGGTTTCCTGGCATCTATCTTTTGAACTGTTGGTAATGGGTGATCCCATGTGATATAAACTTCATCATTTTCTATGATACTTTGTGTCTCATGTTTCCAGTGTTTTTCAGCCACTTCAATACCATAATGTCTACACAATCCCCAGTGCAATAGTCTTGCCACATTATTATGCCTTTCAGTAAACAAGCCTTCTGCCATGAGTGTGTTATAACCAGCAACAAGGTGTGTGACTTTCTAATTTGGTTTTACAAAATCTACATGTGTCTGTTCCTCCCACATGTTCAATGGAATTTGTAAACCATCATGTATGTAGCCCACTATCTTGGGCCGCCAATATTAACCTTTCATCTCTTGGTTTGAATTCACCTCTCCTTAACCATCCCTGCATTCATTCCTGATCAACATCAGGTTCTTCCTGAAGTTTTCTATACTTGCAACTATATTTATGCATTTTCCACATTTCTTGCCTTCTCATCTGGTCCTTCACCTTATATTATTTCTTTTGTTTTTTTGGCACATTCAGTTGCTGCCTGATTTTTATCTACTTCTGTTTTTTTTCCATTCCTGCTTGACGCCAATATGCTTCTGCTAGATTAAGCAGGGAAGTCATCTTAGATTTATTCTCCTCATGTTTCAAAACTTTCACTGTGTTTGGGTCTTGTGATTGCAGATCTATACATGTAATCAATTTCAAGGAGTCCCATCCCTCCTTCATAACAGGGAATATATAATCTTGGTATACACTTATTTTTATAGATCATTTGGTGACCACGAGGCATCTTTCTAGTTTTAGTATCTAATCTATCCAACACTTTTTGGGTCCAATCAGTCACTCCAAAACTGTAAGTTAGGACAAAAAGAGCAAATTAGTTTATAGCTTGGATTTTGTTCCTAGATGTCAATGCTGTTCTCAGGATTAATTTAAGTTGTCTAAAGTATTCATTACTAAGTTTTGTTTGCATTTGTTCATGTTTTATTGCTGATCCTTCATCAATTCCCAGATATTTATACTGGGAATATAGTTATATTTATCAAGTTCTTCTATATTACATTCTTGCCCCAAACTGATGTTTTTCTGGTGCTGCAGTTTTCCTGCTTTAAAGGTTGCTTTTGCACACTTATCAAGACTAAACAACATTCTTATATCATCTGAAAAAGTTTTAACAACCTGCAGCTGTGCTTTCAGTTCCTCATCTGATAAGTTATACAGTTTTAAATCACTTGACAAAGAGAAGATGAGAAGTCTTTAAACTTTTTTGTTTTCTAGGAGCTAAATTATAGCCATGGCCTAAGCTGTTAAGTAAATAGCTCAATGAGTTAAGGACAAAGCAGAATAGCAACGGTGACAGAGAGTCACCCTGGAATATCACCCTTTCAATTTTTATCTCTGGGATAATAATGTTTCCTTTATCGTGGCTTAATTGCAAAGTGGTCTGTTGCTGTTTCATGGTTACTGTAATGTGTCTTATACATTTTTAAGCACTCCTATCCATGAATATGGGATACTATCAAATGCTTTTTTGTAGTCAATCCATGCCATACTTAGATTCTTCCCCATTTTACAGTTCTCCACTATGACTTTATTTAACAACAAATTATCCTTTATTCTATATGACTTTCTTCTGTTGCCTTTTTGTTCTACTGCCATAATTGACTTTTCTTCCAAATGACTATAAACTCTGTCAGCGTCAATTCCTGTGTATACTTTGTACGTCATCAGAAGACCATTTATTGATCTATAATTTTTAGGGTAGTTTGCAGGTTCACTTTTAAGTAGGATCATTGGATCATTGTTTTTTCCTGTTGTTAGCCAGGTTGATGTCTGTTCAGGGTGTGCATATAAATAGTTCTTACTCATGGCTAAGTCTTCGTGCACAGATGTTAATACTTTTAACCAAAAGTTAGTAGTGCATCTGGGCCTGGGTTTTCCAGTTAGAGGCTTTTCTTAACTTTGTTTCAATCTCTCTGGCTGTTACTTCATTCCATTTCATATCCTGTACCTTTAAACTTCTTTTTCTTTCTTTTACGTCTTCTATCCATTTAGCATCTTTGTTATGTTCCACACGATCTTCATAGATATTTCTCCAAAATGTACCTATTTCTTCTTTTTTTGGTGGTCTTTCAATTCCTTTTACCTTGTTTCCCAATTCTGTATAAAATTTTTTTGCGTCATCAATAAATTACATTTTGTACTTTTCCTTTATATTTATCTGTGTATCTTCTAGGTTTTTCTGCCTGTGCTGAAAATTTTAGTTATTTGCAATAGTGCATGATAGATCCTGGTCTGTTTTAATACTGCGCATTGATTTTATGACATCTATCTTTCTTAGTATTTTTGTTGATCTGTTTCCTCTTCTATAGTCTTCTAACAATGACACTTCTTTTCTTAATTGCTTTTTATTTTTCTCTATTTGATAGTTCCATGATGGTATTTGATTTCTCCCCTTCCTTTCTCATACTACACTGTGTTCTTGTGGAATAACTTTATCAATTATTAATTTAGCTACACAGTAATATATTCTGTTTACCTCTGTTATATCACATGGATCTCTACGGACAGTCCTAATTACTGTGTTCATTTGTTTTATCAGACTTCTGACTTTTGGGGTTTTATTGGCCTTCTGTAGCCTTTCTTTCATTGATCTTAATATATCTATCTGTTTTGGTTAAATCAAGCAACTATTCTCTTAGCTCATTTTCTTCAAGCTGAGGGCACATCCCTTGTTTTCCATTTCCTGCAGGCATTCTATAGAGAGTTCTATAGCATCTTCCTGTGGCACCTTCTCTTCAGTTTCATCCTGTGGCATCCATTGCTCTGTCATATGGAAACTCACTGGCCTAGTTTCCTGCTCCTTCCCTTGCTGTCCAGCTTCAAGTGAACTTTTATACTGGTTTCCTGTGGAAAGCTCCAAAATATCTTGAGATGGCACCTGAGCAATTGCTTCCTGCTCCACTGGTTTCCCCTTAATGTGGATATCCATTGCTCTATCCTGTTTAGGTGTTTCCTGCAGTAGATTTTCTACACTGAATCCTTCACTTTGTAGGCGCTCCACAACCTCAATTTCTATTTATTTAACTTTTTCATTACTAATCTCCCTTTCTACTTTTCCTCTTTGTCTTCTTATTTTTTGTATTGTAATGTTTTCCATATCTGGATTCCATTGCCTGTATTTCCCTTCAAACATCTTTGGTGCTGCTCTTTTTGTATTGGTTAGTTTTGCTTTCTCCTTTGCATAAATATTACACAATATTAAATCTCTTTTTCTTTCCCATGTCCATATTTGTTGAGATGTCTCCTGATCTTCCTGCTTCTCCTTACTTTGGGGACTCACTCCATCATGCTGTGATGTAATCTGTATTAAACCTTCTAAATTAAATCCTTCAATTTGCAGGCACTCCATAACTTCAACTTCAATTTTTTTAACTTCTACTTTACTAATATTCTTTTCTATGTTCCATCTTTGTGATATTATTTTTTTTTATTGTGAAATTTTCCATGTCTGGATCCTTTTGCCTATATTTCTCTTTGAATATCTTTGAGACTGCATTCTTTAATATTATTAATTTGGCTTTCTCCTTTGCATAAATATTGCACCATATCAAATCTCTCTTTCTTTCCCATGTCCATATTTCTTTTTTTATGTTTTTCAAAAATATCTAGATTTTGTTGTTTATATTTTCACACTTCCTCAGATGTTTCTTTTTCCAAACATAGCAAAGTTTCTTGATCTATATACTGTTTTTCAAAAAAACTATTATATTAATGAACATACATTTTTATTTAAAGCGTCTGACAGTTTTTCCTGCAGAAGTATTTTTCTTTCCTCTAATGTATCTCTTAATCTTTCTGTATATCTTGCATCTGGAAATTCTGGGCTTTATACATAATAATAACAATACATCATTTCTTTCTTATCCTCAATAGTCCACTCTAGCGTCTTTATGGCTCTTCTTTGGCCTATAAGTTTTTGTGATTTTTGTGGACTGCTAGTTCCTTCTAGAACAGGGGGTGCATCCTCCCCCTGGACCTGGCCTGGCCCCATTGTAAGAATGTTTCCATATTTTGAGGATTCTACACTGTCATTTTTTCCATTCCTGGCACCAGTGTGCCTACCAGGATTGTGCACTTTTTTATCCTGGGTCTTGTGCACCTAGCTATCTTTTATAGTTCTTGACCCATTTCTGTCCATGATATGCTACATAAATGCAGTCTATATATCAGTATTGCCTTGGTGAGGTTTTGTAAAAAACAAGGCCCACCTCGTGAAGGTACTCACCAAGACTTGAGGATGAATTAAATTTCAGCACTACTACTCTCCTTTGCTTGCTGACTTTTCATCTCTCCATTCGGCCTTTCTATATATGTGTTTAAATGTTGCATAAAATCATCCAGTATTTTTAAGCTGATATAAGTTTTAAGGCACAGACCAGCTACAATTTGAACAGGGGTCTAAGCATACCAAGCAAATTTAGTAGTTCATAACATATATGCCACATTTAATAAGGCTCAACTATTTGAATATGTTCTTGACCACTTACAACATTGTACTTCTTCATGCTATTTTTGATATTGTTACTATCATTTCATGCCTGGAATTGTGGAATCTCTTATCTCCCCTTGGATTCAATCCCTGTTACTGTTGGTCTGTGTTATACATTCAAAGTGTAGTAAATGCTGTGTTTTACATTATTACTGTCATTACTGATTAGTCTACTCTGCTGTTCTTTATATTGTCCCTTGATACTGGCAATGCTGTTTTTCCAGTGGTGCATATATTCTGAGGTCCATATTTGTAGTGCTGCTTATATTTTGTCTGTTTTATTCATTGCATTTACCAAAATCCGAGCCATGGCTGAACAGGGATCTCTGACCAATTCATTTACCTGGTTAACAAAAGAAAATGAAGTAAATAAATAAACCCTTCTTCAGGAAACAACCTCAACCTTTCCAATCATTCACCAAAAGCCCGACTGCAGACAAACTGTACAGTTCCTTTATAAAACTCTATAAACTTCACGAATTCTAGTTTTCTTTAACACTTCCATAAAACCATTATATGACACAAAGTTGAATACCTTTTCAAAGTCTACACTAACTACATCTTCTTATTTCCTATTACCAGCCTGCACTATGTTCTCCATAGTCCACCAAAACACCACCGATACCGTTCTTCTCTGAACATCCTGATCTCTTCATCAAACTACTCCACATGCTGTACTATCTCCCTCTTTTGAGCCATAAAATTATAATTAGTTTTAATGATTGAAATAAGTCTGCAGGTCTTTAAATCCTTGCTGTTCTCCATTTTATTCAAAAAGTTTTCACATCCTTTATACAACTCCATGGGAACTATTCAATACATCACAGGCTTAACTCTCATGATGCAGCTTGATGAAACTGAATTATTTCCCCATGTATATATGACCTCAGAGGTAGTTCATAATAGGAGAGGGGATATGAGGGTGAAACCCCCCAAACTGTGCGGTTTAGGAGAATGCCACCTTCACAAATAATTTTTTACTTGTCTGAAAACTCAGTTGTGATGATTTGCTTGTCAATAATGTGAGCTTGTAATAGCTTCTAGCAAATTCAATTCTATCCCCCCCCCATTCTCCCCTTCATTCAGTCATCCAAAACTGTCATTTCCACCTCTAAGGTTTCATCATCAAAGATACTATAAAAAGTGTACTGTATTCCATCATGCCCCATTATACTAATTTTCCCATCCTCCCCCACTAAACTCCTTGCTTCACTCAAGCCACAATCTTACACAGCTTCACTCTTTTCATACTCCTGACCATCCTATTTTCCTCTCTCTTCCCAATTCTTTCCTTTAAAAATGTTATCATTATCTTATTATATCCCGAACTTGGGCCATAACCACACATTTATTATTCACTAGGTCATCCATATACTGTTACTCCTTCTTTCTCTTATTACATAAAGGCACATTGATTCCTTCTTCCTTACACAGTCAAACATTTATCCAATAATTTCAACATCTTTTTTACAATAAGAAAATATTTGTTCTTAATGTAATAACCTCCACTTTCCTTTCTTCATTTTCCATGCCTTTATTGTTCTTTATCCATTAAATTCTTTATATAACTATATACTTACTTTTACACTCTAACTCAAATGCCCTTCATTAACTGAACCAGCTCAAATAAAGTCCATCACACAGACATATGATCTTCCCTCAGTTTATCACACCACACTTTTTACTTCCCATCAAACAGATAAGTTTGCATCTTAACAAAATCCATTCCCACCATGTACTGTCTTGTGACAGGCTATGTAAAGCTTGCAGTTGCTTATTAGTAAAGATGCAGTAAAAATGTAAAATGCAGAAAAAACATACTAAGCTGAGTTATACATAATTACTTTTCTGGAAAAAAAAATGCACAATCTGAAAAAAATCTGGAATTGATTCCAATAAATTCTGTAGTATGTAAACTGTATAAAATATGTAAGCTACATTGGAGTTACACAGTTTTCTCCTGTAATTAGTGCCTTAAACTTATTGAAAAGACACACACACATGGATACACACACACACACACACACACACACGCACGCACGCACGTACACACATGCACCCCCCACACACACACGCACACACACACACGCACCCCCCCATACACACACACACACACACACACACGCGCACACACACACACACACACACACACACACACACACACACATGCACATGCACTCTGCAGTTTTTTCCTGCACTTGACAGTTCCTCTCAAACTATTGTCATATGTGAACTACACAGCCTGTAGAGCTGTGTGACTCTGCAAACTTAATGTGCAAGTGAAAATTCAGAACCTGGTACTCTTTTAAGGTAGGAGTACAGTTAAGAGCTACAGTGTGTCAAAGCAAAAACATTTTTCATAGCAGCTGTGAGATCACCTTCTGGAAAGATCAGCCTGACAGAGGATTTTCTGGTGTCCCTGCTTTGGGGACAATGACACTGGGATCATTTTTGGAGGAGTGGACACTAACATCTAGACAGGCTAACCCCTACATTTCTCAGTGAATGATGTAGGTTAGTATTGTATATACCAGATTTCTGTACAGTAGTACTAGACAGAGACACTGTAAGATGACAACAGTAAATACTGCCTAGGCATTCTTTTATGTACACTGAATATCGAACCTTGTCAGGGTGCCAGCAGAGATAGGTTGATGCTATATGCCACATGAGCATGGGCACCCTTAGTGTGCAAGACACAGGGTCATGGTTTTGGCCAGGTTAAGTAAAAAACCAGATAAAAACTTATTTCCAAAAGCAAGAAAACAGCGTGGTTCAGCTAGCCAGTATAATTACGAAATGAATGGCTCTAGTGCACTTCAAAGTAACTCAAGAACAGCAACAGTCGTAGTTCCAATAGCAGGTTAAATCCTTTATTTTAACAGACAACAGAACTCTCCAAACAGCGCCGCCTGGTTGTACCAGGCTTTATCAAGTTGAATTAAATGAATGCTTTCTGTCCTTTATATACTAAAAGTATTTAGTCATGTGATATTTGCAGCACTTGCTAATTACATTAATTAACAGAACTTCTGCTTGTTAACAAATGCAGTTTAAAAGTCTGAATGATTCTTAAAAAAATACTAATTCCAAAATTAACATAAATATATACTGACATAAATATTCTAAAATCTACCCAGTAGGAACATGTATATGCTCTCAGTAGTTTCATAAAAATTCTTCTTAAAAATATATACACAAAATAAAAATGTTTTGTGTTCATTTTTATATGTTAAAAAGTATTTTACATTGTGAAAGAAGTCAAAAACCAAACATTGTTTATATTCTTAGCTTGTTTAAACAAGCTCTCTATAGCTCTTCCTTTCTATATAATTAGAACTTCTATAACAAGTGTCAGGAAAACAACGCTTAGAATATAGGCAGTATCTATTTGTAAAAGAGAGGTAAAGCCAAATCTCTGTAAGGTGAGAGGTAATAATGATGGAAGAGGAGAACCATATATTAAGTCTGTGGATGTCTTCAGCCAATATAGTTAATGTAATTTATCTCTGTTTATTTTTAATACACTCTTCAAGCTAATACTATCGTTCAGGCCAGGATGGTGGGTGGCATTTAACTTAATCTGCCAAATTAGTTCGCGATTTTCTAGGCGAGATTCCCAATCCCCATCCCTGGCGTCCTGCTTGACCTGTTCAATTACCAGAAATTTTAGCTGCATGTTAGGGCAATTTAAAAAATGTTTATAAAATGCATTTGTCTCCCTTTTTCTTTCGATGTCATTGAGGTGCTCATAAATGCGTCTTTTGAGCATTCTCTCTGTCTTCCCTATATAAAAACTGTCACAGGACAGACAGACCCCCAGATAAACTACCCCTTTGGTAGTACAAGTGTATCTGTCATAGGGGTATAAACATGTCTTTCTAGCAGCTAAATAATAACACTCCTTTTCTATTATGTAACTACATTGGTTGCAGGCCCCACATTTTGTGTGCCCAATTTTCTTGTGTTTCTGAAATTTTTGTTGTCTTTTCTACATTCAAATAACCCTTTAAGGTTAGTGTCCCTCTTCCTGGTGTAGCTTACATTGTCAGGTAAAAACTGATGGATGTCTTCATTTAACGCTAAAATAGGCCAAAAAGTGTTGCTAGTGCTTTCAATAACATCTGAGCCCCCATTAAAAGTATAAACAAAATTGTTTTTTAAAAGTGAATTACTCTGTTCGTTGTTAGGTTGCTTTGTAACTATTCCTTTTCCCAATAAAGGGGGATACAGGGAATCTCTTTTGTTTACTACCTCTAATGCTAGTGTTTTTAATAAAGTGTGGGGATATCCTCTTTGCAGGAACATGTCCTCTAGTGTGTTAATCTCTTGCAAAAATAATTCATTTGTACTAGACATTCTTGAGGCTCTTATAAATTGCCCCTTTACTATGCCTCTCTTAGTGTAATGGGGGTGTCCACTGTCATAATGCAGGAAGGTGTTAGAGTGTGTCTTTTTTCTATAAATACTTGTTTGAAAGCAACCTGCTGTGGTGTTTTTACTCAACAATACGTCTAAATAATGTAAAGAGCAATCACTGATTTCATGTGTGAAGGACAAAAATGTAGTAGTTGCATTCAAATAGTTAAAAAATTCTTCAAACTCTTCCTTGTTGCCCTTCCATAAAATGCATATATCATCTAGATAACGTTTGTACAATATAATGTGTTCTTTCCATTTTGTGGTGTGGATAAAGGCCTTCTCCCATCTATAGAGGACAATGTTAGCATAAGACGAAGCACATGAGGCACCCATAGCCACCCCTTTCTTCTGTTGGAAAATTTCCCCGTTAAAGTAAATATAGTTGTTTAATAATACAGTTTCCATGAACTCAACTATTAAATTAGTTAAGCTTCCTGTCAGCCCAGATTCAGTGGCCAAAATTTCGTTGAACCAGTCCAGACCTGTACTGTGTGGTATGCTAGGGAACAATTCTATAACGTCTATAGTGACTAATAAAAGGTCAGGGTCAAACAGGTTGGGTGTAATGTTGCCTATAAATTCCCATGAGTCTTTACAGATGTAAGTAATAGTTGAAATAAGATGTTTCAAATTCTGATCTATAAATATGCCTATCGGCTCCGTGATGCTCCCTGCTCCTGCTACGATGGGTCTGAATTTCAGGGGTGCTAAGCCCTTATGTACCTTAGGTATCCCGAACATAACCAGGATTTTCGGTTTAGGTACAGAGAGAAAGTTGTAAAGTTTTTCATTAATGCCCCCCTGGTTGAGGTAGTCTTTAAGCGTGTAGTGTATCTTGGAAGTGGCTAGGTTATATTCATTTCTTGAAATTAGCTCATAAGTTTCTCCATCTTGCAGGATGTTGTGTATGTAAGTCTCGTATTCAGAATTATACATAAGGACTACCCCTCCACCCTTGTCGGGTCTCATCACTCTGATATTTTCTTTGTTAATATGTTCAATAAGTTGGAGTAAATGGGAATCCAAGTTGTTTTTAGTTTTTTTATCCTGAGTGTTAATTCTCTCCCTGAGTGCATTTTCCACTAATTCTTCAAATACTTTCAAGCTGGGGTGTGTGGGGGGGTTGAAAGTACTTTGTCTGCTGAATGTGTCTACTAATCTCTCTTGACCTTTAAAGTAAATAGCTAGGTTCAACTTGCTGACAAATAATTTACATTCAATTAGTGTTTTGGAAATGTCCATAGGTCGTGTGGGAACAAAATGCAGCCCTTTGGTAAATAGCTGAAAAAATTCAGGAGTGATGCTGGCATCTGTGTAGTTATAAATCTTAAAATTGTTTTCACTAGAGATCTGACAACCATTTATGTCTGTGTGCAATTCTCCTAAATGCTCTAACATAGCAAATAAATTATCTTCACCTATCTGCGCCCCCTGTTCCAACCTTGCTGTGGATACATTTGATTCCTCCCCGTCGGTCTGCCCTGGGGGTATTGAAAAACCTGAGACTGGTTACTAGTGTCTTTATTTGCTAACCGCTCACTCCTTCTCAGGGGTTCCCTCTTGTGAGCTATCTCCAAATATATTATTATCTTTCTCTAAGTGACTAGGTCTGTTATTCCTTGGTATTGGGTATGCCCTACCCTCTTTATACTCCATCAAATCCCTGTCTAGCTTCCTTGCTTTGCGTTCTATAACTTTAAGACAATGCTGGTCCACTTCTTTAAATACATCATCGTATTTCTTTTTAAAACTCAAAAAATTCCTATGGTTCACAATGTTTTCATTTAAAGAAGTCAATTCATTCAGTAAAATATCAGCTTTTCTCTGATAATCTTGGGTCATTAAATTCAAAATCTCAAGCCCTGTCTTGTCAAATAAATCTATCAATTGGGAATGTAAAGTTGAACCAACTGTAGCATTATTTGGAAACTTGAAGCAGCGGAGCCCTTTTGGCACTTGCTGCACATTGATACATTCATGTAAATAATTAATTTCTAATTGCATATTTTTATAAGCATACAGTTTATTACTAAGCAATTCAAAATCAGTGTCCATTCTCTCAAATTGCTTATGTCCAGTACCTTGCTTAAATACGTATTGTTGTTCTGTCCACGCTCTGAAATTAAATGCGTTTTGGTTTGCATTTAATGTGGTATCATTACAACCATCCCTTTGGTCATGTCTAGATTGCTGGTCTTGTTCAGCATAGTTGTTAACAGCCATTAATAAGCTGTAAGCAACGTTCTCACCGCCATTTGGCTCCTGAGTTCGTGTGTGTACTTTTCCTTTAGTTTGTCTTTGTTGCTGGTTTCCCGGCAACGATGAAGAACAGTCAGGTTTGGTTGCAGTTAGCAAGCTGCTAATGTGCGTCATCATAGCTAGCAATTTGTTAAATTCTTGCCTGGTGACTGGGGAATCTTCTTGTTCCTCCCAGAGCAATAACGGCGTATTAGGGAAGTTTGAACCGGCTGGATCTTCCACCATTGAAAAAACGTAGCAAACAACAAACAGAGCCAAGTAAAAAAACAGATAAAAACTTATTTCCAAAAGCAAGAAAACAGCTTGGTTCAGCTAGCCAGTATAATTACGAAATGAATGGCTCTAGTGCACTTCTATTTGTAAAAGAGAGGTAAAGCCAAATCTCTGTAAAGTGAGAGGTAGTAATGATGGAAGAGGAGAACCATATATTAAGTCTGTGGATGTCTTCACATCATGTCCTCTTTTACAAATAGATACTGCCTATATTCTAAGCTTTGTTTTCCTGACACTTGTTATAGAAGTTCTAATTATATAGAAAGGAAGAGCTATAGAGAGCTTGTTTAAACAAGCTAAGAATACTTAAACAATGTTTGGTTTTTGACTTCTTTCACAATGTAAAATACTTTTTAACATATAAAAATGAACACAAAACATTTTTATTTTGTGTATATATTTTTAAGAAGAATTTTTATGAAACTACTGAGAGCATATACATGTTCCTACTGGGTAGATTTTAGAATATTTATGTCAGTATATATTTATGTTAATTTTGGAATTAGTATTTTTTTAAGAATCATTCAGACTTTTAAACTGCATTTGTTAACAAGCAGAAGTTCTGTTAATTAATGTAATTAGCAAGTGCTGCAAATATCACATGACTAAATACTTTTAGTATATAAAGGACAGAAAGCATTCATTTAATTCAACTTGATAAAGCCTGGTACAACCAGGCGAAAGCGCTTGTTTGGAGAGTTCTGTTGTCTGTTAAAATAAAGGATTTAACCTACTATTGGAACTACGACTGTTGCTGTTCTTGAGTTACTTTGAAGTGCACTAGAGCCATTCATTTCGTAATTATACTGGCTAGCTGAACCACGCTGTTTTCTTGCTTTTGGAAATAAGTTTTTATTTGGCACAGGTTCCAACGCTGACTCCAGTGTGTCTTTTGCTGTGTATTCAGAGGGCAAAGCACTACTACTGCAGTGACACCTGTAGAGGCTGGGGCAAGACAACAGGCTAATATTAGCACACATGCAGGGGCTGACGATGATGAGATACAGATAACTCTTTCACAGTCTGTTGACATAGTGGTACTGTCTATCTCAACACTGGGTGCGCATTCACCCATAAAAGAGATTGAAAATTTGGCCTTATCCACAGATGAAGCTGTCTGAGTGCTCACTATCTCTAGTGGACAAACAGTTTCCTCTAGTTCCAACCACCAATAATGATTCCCTTGTGGTTGTGGCAGAAGATAAACATACTGCATCTGTAATGGACACACCCACCATTTTGCAACCTCACACTGGCACCTGATGCCATCACATGTCACAGGTGGCCCATGACATGTGGGTAGCACTCATGATCAGTCAGCTGATATACAAACACAATCTGCTGCATTCCAATCCAGTATGGACTCATTGCTGTGATGTTTGCTATCCATAAGGACATGGAGGCAAGGGGGAATGATAATGATTGTTTTTATAAGGTCTGTGGTAGCACATACTGCTTCTGTGTCCACCTGCATGTAGAGAGCTGCCAGTGCCACCATCACCACTCCCACTAACACTGTACACACTACACATTACACACACAGATATATATATATATATATATATATATATATATATATATCAGAAGATTGAACTCTCACAAAAGTGAATGTTAAAAGACATTTACAGCTGCAAGACAATCTTCACTAATTACTTGGCAATCAGCCATGAGGCTTCAAAAATTAAAACAAAATAAATAAAAAACTCATGGTGGTAGCTTCTTTAAGCACCCATGTGTGCATTGCGCACCAACAAGGAAGTCCACTCTTTACTTACGTGTGCAGAATTTAAACTAGCTGTTCCGTTAAGCAAGTATTTCCTGTACAGAGTTATGCTGCCTCCCCGAGTGTTTATGCTGATCATTGCTGTTAGCTAAGGAAAGTTTTGTTGTTGTAACTTGTTGCCCAAGTGTTTTCTTATTGCCAAAATCATTGCATTTTGATGTTGCCCATTTCAGTACAGAGAGTTTTCTGCTCCCGAGTGTTTTGATGGTTGGAGCAATAAGAGTTCAGGTTAATTTAAATTGATTTTTATATGTGTGTTTCCATTGCTGAGTTTGGAACATGGTTGCATAGCTATATTTCTTTTACAGGGCAACCAGTAGCATTATGGCACTCTTTTGAGTAGAAAGGTGCAGCATTCAAATGATGCAGTTGTGAAGATGAAGTTTTTGTTGCATTGTTTCATGATACACTACATTATTTGCATTGCAGATACTGTTACTTGTCAAGACAAATTAGAAAACTTGGGTAGAAAGGGTAATGGTGATACCACTTGCATATCTGGCAGCATGCCCCCTACAAATAAAGCATATGTTGTTGTATCTTTCGGCTTTTCCCGGTTAGGGGTTGCCACAGCGGAACTCCGGTCCGCTAATGATTGGCAGTAGATTTTTACGTACCGAGTTGCCTGCCCTGACGCACAACCTTCAATGAAGGTATGCCCATTCACGCATGTCTCCACACACAAGACGCTTTAGCTGAGAATTGAACAGGACAACGTCTTACTGTGAGGCGACAATGCTACCGCAGCACAACCACCGCAGTTTTAAAGCATATATATGTACATAATGATGCACACCAGGCTTTCATCTGTGTTCATTATATTTTAAGGGTACTTAACAGTTCTGTTTTGTTAGCATTTGAAATTAAAAATCTGAGAGGTACTAGTTTTGTCTGAAAATAGTACAGTAAGAAAAATGGTACAATGAGGCAGTTAAGGATCAAAGAGCACAATGGTTTTAAAGACTGAGTATATTGTCATATATGTTTAGCAGACACATTTTAGTAGCTACTTCAGACTGGATTGCTTTGTGGTTGGAGAAATGTCTTTTTTGTACAGGTATTGCACTATAAATTATTTTAGTCTGGAGGTCTTGCATCTCATAGTTTGCTGTTCAGTGGTTTTGGAATGAAACCAGTAAACTTGCACACTGTTGTGGTACAATCCATATTTCTGTTTTTGAAATGCAATGATGTCACTTATAACACTTACTGGAAACCTCTTTCTTTTGTTTTCATTGTGAAGCCTTGAAAACTATGTGTTTACTTACTAATGTAATTAGTGTAATGCTTGTTTTGGGCTTTAATCACTCAGAATGTCACTGTTGAGTCAGATTGATTCCATAGGAATTAATCTGATTTGCTAAATCGGCTATTATACAACGACCCCCCCCCCCCCACATTAATATTCCAAAACGTGCAATCTGATTGGTCAGCATGCACGTTGTAAATCAGAGTTATACTAATGGAAAAAGGTCCAGTCGCCCGGACTTTTTCCATTAGTATAACTCTTTTTTTACAGCAACGGAGAACACAAGATCTCCGTTGCTTTTTACACACTGTCTCGCTATGTTAAACAAGTTTAACATAGCGAGACAGCTTTAAAAAAAGTAACGGAGATCTTCCTATCTAATGGGTTTAACATAGCGAGACAGCTTTAAAAAAAGCAACACAGATACTCTGTTGCTTTTTTTAAAGCTGTCTCGCTATGTTAAACTCCTTTAACATAGCGAGACACTTTGTAAAAAGCAATGGAGATCTTGCTTTCTCCATTGCTTTTTTTAAAGCTGTCTTGCTATGCTAAATTGGTTTAACATAGCGAGACAGCTTAAAAAAAGCAACAGAGATTCTATGTTGCTTTTTTTAAAGCTGTCTCGCTATGTTAAACTCCTTTAACATAGCGAGCCAGTTTGTAAAAAGCAACGGAGATCTTGCTTTCTCCATTGCTTCCGCCCACAGCTCTGATGTACTGCGTAAGCATACGCATGCGCAGTACATCAGAACTGCCGCAGAATACCAAACAGCTGCGGAAGAGCAGCAAGGAGGCATTATACAATGCCATTATTTAAGAAAAGTAATTTTTTTTTTCTTAAATAATGTCATTGTATAGTAGCAATAACCCACTTCTGGGTGTAGGTAATGCTGGATTTACCCACGGTTGTCTTTGTTTGGCCAATTGGGCTTCGCCCTCATGACCAAACCACACCAACCGTGGGTAAATTCAGCATTACCCACACCCAGGCATGGGTTATTGCTATATCAATAAATGATTGTGCTTTATGTTTCACTTAGGTGGAATGCAGAACACGTAGAACCAAGGTGACTTGAAGCTTCTCAGTCTGAATTATAGAGACATGTAGTTGGTCTATTTTGTGTGTATACTCGTTTTGTACTTGATTGTGAGAAATGCTTGGGCAGCTTTGTTATTTATTTATTTACTTATTTTATTTTCTTACGTTAGATCACTAGGAAGAAGCAAGCAGATGTTTCAGGCTGGAACAGTTCACACGTATAGTTATGAAACATGCTACTTTTCAGAATGCTTTATTGTAATAAAACCACAAAAATAGGTGTGGACCTCTTGGGTTTTCGATCCTGAGTGATGCCTGCCCAGAGGGAAGGAATAACCAATTTTACAATGCCTTTCACTTTTGATCCTAAACGGTGAACAGATTTCCACGTGTAGTCGGTGGTGGAGCTAGCTCTAAAAAGAGCTGTTTTAGCCCTGTGGGCATCTGGAGCTCTATATAGAGCTGATACAGATTTCATGAGCTCTGAGAAGGGCCGATTTGTGTTTTGAATGCCCTTTCAGGCAGATGTGGTAGTTCTAAAAAGAACTGATTTGTTTGGTTCACCGAAGCTGTGTCTGTGCCTCCGGCTGGTCTTACCGAAGCTGATACAGATTTCTGTGAGTTCTGAGAAGGGCCAATTTGTGTTTTGAATGCCCGTTCGGGTGTTGGTGGTAGCACTAATAAGAACTTTTTTGTTTTATTCTTCAATGTGTCTCCGGTTGCCCTTACCAGAGCTTATACAGATCTCTGTGAGCTCTGAGAAGAGCTGTTTGGTGTACTGTGAGCTCTGAAAAGAGCTGTTTGTTGTAAGGTGCAGATCCACATGAGCTCTGAAAAGAGCTGTTTTGTGTATGGTCACAATGGGCTCTGGGAAGAGCTGCTGTTGTGTCCTTCGGTGTTTCGTGGTGGTGTCGATCTCCGTTGTTCTTCTTCTTGAACAGATCTTTGGTTCTTTTGCTATGTGTGAGTCCTAAAAAGGACTATTTGCTTTACTGTAATGTAATTACAGTATTTTACTTTTGTTTTTTTATTATATTTTTTAAGGAGTACAGCTAAGTCTTTTGAAATTTGTTCAGTAGGCAGAGTTCCGTTTCTGTGTATGTCTCTCTCTCTTTTTTTGTCTCTCCTCCTTTCTCTAAAAGACTAAAGGTTGAAAAAAGCCTCAGTGTTGATATATTAAAATGAAAATGCATACTACATACCATCTGGAGAGAACATTAAACTGAGTGTCTTGCTGTCATAGAATTTGATACAGTAGCCAGTGAATGATGAGCCAAAACAGCAACAATTTCAGACAGAGACACCCAAATAGATTTGCCTGTTGTGGTTGAATGAGTGAAAGACTATTTCTGGCAATTGAGTTTCTCTCTGTTACTTTACAGTAAATCAAGGAACTTAAAATTAAAAATCCATAAATAGCTCATGTTGTGTTAATGTAGGGGCTCTAGCAGGTACTTGTATGTTATGAATTCAGAAATATTACATTATGCACTGTTAGCAACAGTACAGCTGTGTTTCAGGGAATATATATTTTTATAAAAATGATTTAACAGGTGTTGCATTTCTTCAGTACACAGCTGATTTGTTTATTTTAATCTGTGTGATTGCCTTACTGCTTTGACATTGCTAATTCTCAAGACTGGATTATACTGGGAGTTATGTCCTACTGGGAACAGTGCACAGAAGCAGGTTAATGCAGCAGATATTTTTGAGAAAGGATGTATTTTATTCATACGGTTAGCTCTTTCTGATTGACTAGGGACAGGAAACTGTGCATCAGACGTTTTTCTTTTGTGTCTATGCGTGATCTTGTTTGCTAGCCAGCTAATAACAGCACCTGTTGCTGTGTCTTGACTTCATGTAAGATTAGGTTGCTGCTCTGAGTTCAAAACCTACTACTGACACATACTTAGTACACCTGCATATGGAAACCTATCCCCCGCGTTGGGGTACCCAAACTGCAAATACAGTATCTACCTTTTCTTTGAGTTCAGTAAAGGGAAGAAGGAACTATAAATCTCTCAATGACAAAGCTTTGTTTATATATAACGTGTGCATTGTACACACAGGGTAGCTGCCTATGTCTCCATCCCCTGCTCTACCTGCAGTGCCTGCTCGTTGGCAATCAAGCAATCATTCACGTTAGCAATTTAAAATCAGGTAAAAGTAAGAAGTCAGGCAGGCACTAAATTAATAAATCGGTCAGGCAGTTGGTAATAACCAGTTGCATTGCTGAATGTTAAAAGTAGGACACATTTTTGCCCACTGTTGTAAGGTTGTGTAGCTGAGAAATTCGTAGGCAGTGATTCTGTGCTCATTATTTACTGTTGGTTTAGATGGAGAAAAAGCTGTGGCAGTCTAGGCACACTAACGTAGAAAGAGGTCAGTTTTGAGAAAGCAGTGGCTCCTCCCCACTTGGGTACTATTAGTATTGCCTCTAGAAGGAACTAAAAGTAAAACTCTCCCAAATGATGTAATTTAAGAAAGGGGCATATTAGATTACAAAAAAAAAAAAAAAAAAAAAAAACTGGAAGCCTGTAGTCCTGTGAAAAAAAATGATTTGATGACAAAGCTGTGTAAATGCTTGGAAAAGTATCCTTTTAAAGATGTGTTCATATTTGCTCACACACAGTATATATGTAAATATATTGTATACTGTATATATATGTGTGTGTGTGTCTGTGTGTGTGTGTGTGTGTGTGTGTGTGTGTGTGTGTGTGTGTATATATATATATATATATATATATATGTGTGTGTGTGTGTGTGTGTGTGTGTGTGTGTGTGTGTGTGTGTATATATATATATATATATATATATATATATATATATATATATATATATATATATATATATAGAACCACAGTAAAAAGAAAAACGCTGTATTCACAACTCGTTCAGTCCAAAAACAGCTAATGCCAGTCCGACACCTCCACCACAAAGCTCACAATAAGGCGCTGCTGTAGAAACAGTATGTACAGTTTATTTTAATGTGACACAAAGTAAAAAAACACATTTTCATCGATTAAATACGACTTCATCAGATAAAGTCACAAAATGGACTGCAGTTTAAATACTTCCCATACTGCCATGAATAACACAATTATTCAATAATTTAATTAAACAATTAAAATCAACAAGTGAATTTAAAGATATATCAATACTAAAACTCTATAAGTACTAGACATAAAAACCTATTAAAAAAACTAATTACAATCCATTGCTAATGGTCATACAATTACTACTGTCTCACTATCAAGTTTAAAATACTGGATATATCACATATATTAAATGTACAATTAAAGCATAGTAATAAATATAAAACATTGGTTTTAATATGCCATAGTATCAATCAAATTGTAAAAATTCTAAAACTTGATCTCTACAAGTAACTACTTCAAATTTAAATACGCCCTGCCTTAAGTTTAAGGTAGGGTGCAATCGAAATAAAATCATTGAGGCCTGGAAATTTGTTAGATTCTAAAAGAATCTGCCAAAAAGTCTCTCTGTGAGCTAGCTTGGCCTCCCAGGGCCCACCCCTGATATCTTTGGGAACAGTTTCCACCACAAAGAACAAAAACTGGCCCCCTCACATTCAATAGAATGCTTGTACAATGCATTTTTACTGTTGGATTTATTTATGTCATATTGATGTTCATATATGCGGCATT